>NW_020450835.1:267972-275390 GCF_003343035.1 Apteryx rowi | reverse complement strand
AAAAAAAAAAAGCAAAAAAAAAAAAGGGAAGGGAAGGGAAGGAAAGGAGCCCCCACCCCGGCGGGTGATGGAGCGGTGACGTGAGCCAGCCTGGGCAGGCAGCATCAGGCAGCGCCTTGGAGACGGGCAGCGAAGCGGCGTCTCCCGGTCCAATCCGGCACCTCCTTGGCCGGGCCTCGCAGGGAAAGGGCTCTCCTCGGGCGGCCGCTGACGGCAGCATCTCGCCTCCTCGCCGAGACGAGACGAGGCACGACGCGACGCGGGGCCGCCGCCGGGTGTCCGTCCGTCCGTCCGTCCCCCCCCTCCTCGCCGCCCCGTTCAGGGCTGTCGCCTTATCCCCGGCTCGGAGACAAAAGCGAGGCGGCGCACGCTCTCTAGGAGGCACCGAGCCTCCCGCYGGCCCGGCTGCAGCGGCAACGCTGAGCTCGGAGCCCTCCGGAAGGGCCGTTTAAAACATCCCACTTAGTCCGTCAGCCGCCGCTTTCCGCAGTCTCTGAGAAGACGTGCATTTGAAACAAAAAGCCCAGGCAAAAGGGCACGAACCTCCCCCCCCCCCCCCCCCCTCTTGCAAGACCCCGAGGTCAGAGACAACCACGCCACATTCGCCTTTCGGATTCCGAGTTTCCACAGAAAACTCGGCTTGCTGCATCGCAGGGCAAACGTCACAAGCAAACGTTTTACATGGAGCCCAGGGCAAGACGAGCCCGGTTTTCCACGAAGCAGGACCAGGAGGGCACACGCCACCCGCGTCTAAGGGCGTTTCTACCCAGAATTTAGGAAACTGGCTTTTGAGCAGCCGCACGGGGTGTCCCATGGCCTCAAAGCCTCCAAGCACAGCGCTCTAAGGAAAACGGGAAGATGAGGCTGACCTGCGAGACCGAGAGGCAAAAATACCCCTTTGCGCCGTGTCTCCTACGCGTACTTGCAATAAGCCTCTGGTGAAACCTCTCGTCACGAGCGAGGAGAGCAGCCAGGCCTTGGGAGACGCCATGCCACGCTCCAGGTAAATTGGAAAGCTCCTCCGGGAGCAACATCCTTCAAGGAAGGACTTCCCCTCGGTTGCAGGAGGAGGGCGAGAGCCCTCTTGCCTTGCAAAGAGCCCTCTCCGGGGCCTCACCCGAGCTCCTGCTGCCTTCACCCAAGAGCCCAGGTAAGGATGGGCATTTCAAAGGCAGGCAATGAAGAGGAGGTTAGGCTTTGGAAGAATTTATACCTGTTTCTCAGAGAAAACTCAATTGCTGGGGAACAAGTAAAATTACAGAAATATGATTGCCGGTGTCTCGCTACTGCTCTCCAGCTTCATCACAGAGGGTTCCTGCTCACCACGGGTGATTGATTTTTCAAGCTGTGGCGTATGTTCCTCCTCTTTATTTCAATGAAGATAAAATAGTGGGCAAAATCATGAGCGTTTCAAATCAATGGAGAACGAAAAGTATTGGCCAGAATGTGAACAGGGGGGAAAAAAAAAAAACAAACAGAAAAAAAACAAAACACAAACCCCAAACCCCCGCTTTGTTACTCTTGCCTTCCTCATGCAACGATCTCAAACAGCTGGATTTGCAGCAGGAGAGTTATTGGCTCGTAGCATACCAATACTCCAGGGACTTAATCAGATTAAAAGACCTGCCTGCAGATTCTGGTTTGGCAGTGCACCTAGCCGTCCTAATCGGGCTTTTGAATACCACTCGCTTAGAAGAAAATGTAATAACGTTTTTCCTACACGTCCAATAGGTCTGCACTTTAAAACACAAGCCCCTTCTTTCCTCAAACACCTCGATTACCAAAAACATTACTGACCAGCGTAAAACAGAAGGTTGTAGCTCTTGAGACATCAAAAGTGATGCTTTTAACTAAGTAAACCAATTACTTTTATCAAAAATGATTCTAAAAGAAAAGGTATTTACCGATACTGTCGAAATTCATACCAGCAACTCTCGAAATTCAGCACAGCTCTCCCACACTGCGATTAAGGATAATATTCTCTTGTAATCGGCTTACTTCATTGCTCTCCAGAAAAGCACTGCAGTTTCCAAAGCAATACCTGCGTTTACCCAGGCGCTTGCACCACACCATCAGAGCTAAAGCCGAGCGGCTCCGGAGCGTATCAAGGGCCGTCCCGCAACGTTTGGCCACAGCCACCTAGTAAAACACGCATTTGCAAAGCAGCTGAAGATAAACCAGGCGTGCTCGGGGAAGAGAGGAAGCTCGGGTTTGGAGCTGAAGCACGAGAAAACAGACCAGCAGCCTCACCTAATGCATCACTTAAAGAGCTCCTTTGGGCAAGTTCAGATTCACAGTCTGCAGGAGACCGTCTCCAGAACGGACCAYGGGCAGCAGCCTGAACGACGCTTCCAAATCCCGCCGCGATCGCAAGCGTCGAGAGAGGAAAAAGTCCCTCCAGGCACGGAATCGGCACAGAGGATTTTTGACACTAACGTCTCGGACGTGGCAAAGCTTGTCCACYGGAGGTGTCAAATGTTAAGGCTGTTAGGCCCTGACACAGAGGACCAAAACCACAGCTTGCCAGCAGCTGCAAACTCAGCCGGGATCTCAGCGGAGGAGAGGAGACCTTGCCTTGCACCAGGACAACACGCTGCTGATCAGCGGCCGCTCTGAATCCAGCTGGAGCAGCCAAGAGCAACCAAAAGAAAAGATGCCAGAGCGGAGYGCTGGGCTGGACACATACACAGACACACAGGGAGATGGGGGGGAACATCGGATTTGGGAGGATGGATAWCTAGGGGCAACATAAATCAATTCTGTTGTTGAAGTGCTCCAAGGAATAATCAATCAGGCAATCCACTTCTAAACACCACTAGTAAGTTAGAGCTAGATTTTAAATTTACTAGACGAGTCTCCAAAGCGTCAGTCATATACGCATGCATGTTTGAGACAGAAAAATCCCAGATCCTGGAAACCACCAATATAACGCATCGGTCCTGCAGAGCACTCTGCAGACAAATAATCCTATTTTCATTCTCTACAAAAGTGCTGAAATTTCAGCTAACTGCTGCAAGCTGAAACACATGGCATAAGGCTACAGTGCTTTTTACAATACATCTACACTAAGGAACAAGGCGAGCCGTTCTCCGTCTCCTCCAATGTGTCAGCTAATATGGGAGCCAACGGGTGCTGAAATGTTAATCTGGATGAAGCAGTTTTTGCTTTAACACGGTATCATGGGTCAGTTTTCCAGAGTGAGGACAACTTCTTAAAGGCTACTATGTCAGGCAATGAAGCTGTCGTTGTCCAATGTAACAGCAAAAAAAAAAACGATGGGGAAAAGCAGCACTGATAAACAGTGAAAAATTTTACACTAGCCAGCAGTATCCTGCTTTAGAGATAGGTGACACCAGGACCACACTAATCTCGAGCTGCTGAATGTGCTGCAAGCTGTGGAAAAGAGACTCGTGAGYGTGGTCCCACTGAGCTCCACTCCTCATTAACCTTCCCGGCGGCCACCTCGTTAGGAGCTCCCGTTTCCATCTCAGGCGCTGTCGGAAGTCAGGGGTGAAACCTTGCTCCGCCAGACGATACGGCAGCTCTGCTTTTGACTTCAGCCGTGCGCAGACCACAGCTGGTTGCTGGCTACGTACCCGAAGGCTAATAGAGATGCTGCGGCTTCAGCTACCGCTTTGGATAGCGCGTATCCCCAAGCTGGGCTTGGCAAGGYGTTTGCGAGCAGCGAGCCAGCCGCACAGACCCTTCTCAAACGAGCATTCACAACTACCCGGCACCCTTACAGCTGTGGATTAACACACACAGACTCGTGCTACCCTTGAGTGGAAAAACAGATAAATAACCAAGCCCGTCCTTCCTTTCCCTCAGTTCTCCTTTCGGGTGCCACTCCACCCGGTTAGCACGGGAACGCGTGGGGCTGCCGGGGCAAAAAGGATCAGAGTCCTGCTGCGGATGGGACAGCAGGGGACAAGGACCTGTTTTTACCAGTTATTTGATCCGGCTCCACTCTGCGGCCACCCAAGGGGTCCACGCCAAGGCGGAAGGGAAAGCAGAGACCCCGCGTTTGAGCTGCCGTGGCTGCAAAGCAAGCCGTCTACGGAGCAGAGTCCAAACGGGGTTTAGCGAAGAAATAAACCCCGCAGACACCGGCTAAAACAAACCTTTTGTCCGACTCTCCAGGACTTCACAGGCCTAGGAGTGAGAAGTGGGCACGCATCCACATAAGCTATTCTTTTTAGTCCACTGTCTTTGGAGYGATGCTTAAGCATTTAAACAAATTCAGTTCGTAATCAGGACCGGAGGCTGCTAGTGCTTGTGACAGACTGTTAGTTTTCCGGGTTTTCTTTAAATAAACACTATATTTTTAACAAACCTAGATTTTATATTCAACATGGTCTCTTTTGGAAGGGTGAGAAATCGTTCCATTAAAATATTCATCAATCCCCTCCTCCCCATGTGACTTTTCTTACAGTTGAATCAACAAATGAGACTAAAATACAGAGTTAAATAAGAGGTTATTATTATACTCTTATTATTCTCTATTCTTCTTACCTTATTATACTCCCTTACATCCTGCTTGTTCAGGGTTAATGTCTCCATCCCTCACTTCTCCACCCAGCTGTTTCTCATAAGTAACTGGGCTGATTTTATACGCTAACAGTCTAAATCAGGAACACAGCAAGACCTGAATTTTAAGCTCTTGTCGCAGCAGAAAAACACCCAAGCAGCCCTACCACATTTGAGAGTGACAGAAAAGACTCTACCTCTTCTGCCAAAGACGAGGCAGGAACCACATATGCACGGCTTTGAATTAGCCATTTGCAATAGGAACTCAAAACCTGAGAACGGCTCAGCTAGCGGGAAGGACTTTTGAGCACAGGCTTTAAAGGGCGGCGGGAATTAGAAAACAAACGTGGTTGGGTTACGGCCACGGCTCTCCCAAGCCACTTGGCCAGCAGCATCCTGCTCCGAGCAACTTCTGGTTTGATGGATAGCCAGCGCTCCTCTTTCAGCCTTCTAGAAACATAAAACTGGATTTCTTCGAATGCCTGGCAGGAGGCAGCACTTCGGGAAATCTGCACCTCTGCTACTGTCCTAAATGATGGAAGAGGCCTCTTCTGGATTAAGCCATCAATCCAAGGTGCACATACTGCCAAAGCATATATAAGATACAGCAGTTACGAGATGCCATCTTCATACCTAAGTATAAATTGCACGTAAATTATGGGTCTGGGCCACTGAGAAGGCCTAAGTGGTACATTAAAAATGGGTCTTTGGTGCACGTGCAATTATAACAAAGTTTAGCCTGTATTTAGCACATTAGGTATTTCTGTTTCTCAGAGGAGCTCTTTTCAGAGGTGCTGTCCTACTCGTGAAAAATGCTATTGGATTTCTGTCACACTACACTGGCAGGAAGATGAAAAAGTCCCTTTGTCGGAGGGTTTCAATTTTCTTAATTCTTTTAAATCATAAAACACAAAGACGAAGCTAAAGGAAGCCAGTCAAAGTCGAACAGCAGCATCTTTCTGAATGCTAAAGGGCCATTATGGGGAAAGAACCCGACACATCACATTACGAGATCCATAATCAAAAAAACACGTGTTAAGCCATGTAATGATCTTACCTTCAGCAAGGCTACTGTGCCCTACAATATCATTTCTACTGAAATGATAAATGACACATCTTCCAAAACTCATTCTCTTTTTGTACCCGTAAAAGTGGTTTCAATGTCATCTTAGTGCATGCTACTCATAAACACCATGCACACATCCATTTTCTACTCTTAATGTGAAAAACAATATAGCTATGCTGTATTCAGCATGGTGTACTTTTCCTAAAGAAACACCATCACTCTAACCTGTCACGTCTTTGGACCGACGCTGGAGGAGGAAAAAGGCAGAATTTTGCGAAACTGGGACGACGATCCAAAGCTTACGCAATTCAAACCGCCCTGGCGAGAGGGGAAAAACTGAAGGGGTTCAGGGTCACCTTTCCCCAAAGCTCGGTGTCCAGGAGCTCTCTGCTCCAACACGCAGCAAACTCGACCGGTTCCCTCCAGAGCTGCTGAGCGCTAAAAGCCTTTCCCGTCACCCGCTCCTTCACACCTCATGCAAAGRAAATACCCACATGGCTCTTCCTCTTCCCTGCACGTTTCTTGGGTTAATCCCAGCTCTCAGCAACATAAACCCTTCACTGCAATTCCCCCTGCTCTAGCCGCTCTCCGAATTAATAACGAATAAACTGCGCTATTCCATTTTCCCAGCAACTACTTCTTTCTCCTTTCTGCAATGCGCGTGCATACACAAGTATTTTCTCTTGGGGATTTCTAGCAAGCCTTTCCGAAGGAAGACAAAGGGCTACGAAACTTTCCTCGCCGAAGGCCTGAGTACAGTAGAGGTGGATAGATGTCCTTCCTATCAAGTCAAAACCAAGAACTAAATCCTGAGGAACACGCAGAAGCAATGAGCTGCTTTCACATTAGTGCACCCTCTTCAAGAGCCAGCTTGCCACCTTGTGCTTCCAAGGAACCTACTCAAACAGGAAAATTAACTGATTCCCCCAGAACGTGCTCTAAAAAGTGACCACAGAAATGTCTGTGTATTAGCGACACAGACGCTGGAAGAAAACTAGCAAGGAAAATACATATATAAACCCTCAGGAAAGCTACACTGTGTAAAAGCAAGCTCCGAAAATATGCTTTATCATCTAATCTTTCTCTGAAAAGACCTTTGAAGTGAATGCTCACCAACAAAAGTTTGCAAGACCTCCAGTTTTCCCACTGTAGATAAAGCACGCTAGCCAGCTGAGGACGCGGCGTCTGTTCGCAAGCCTACAGTTTGAGTCAAAACCGCTGAATTTATTTTAATTAAAGATCTATGTACCGTTATATGCCGCAAAACATGAGGGATTTTACACTAGCAAGTTGTACGGATTTAAAGAGGGTTTTTATGCTTGCTGGGAAATGAATGCAAGGGGAACTATACATACGTGCCAAAGTATGTTTCTACTGACTGTAAAAGTTTATTACTGGCTGGTGCAATCCTTCCTCTTTACAGCTGGAGCTGCCTCATGCACCTAAACGCATCGTGCAAGCTYGAGCGGAGACGCTGCCGCCCCCTAAACACGCACGTGCGTTGCCACGCTTGCCCTGCAGCCTGCACCCCGGGAGGAAACCGAAACCGGTCTCTACCTCCTAGAGAAAAACCCAAATACTTGCTACGCCGGCTAGGCTGCGAGAACGGAGGAAAAGTCAAGCGGTAGGAACCACCGCCTCCGCGCTAACGGCGTCACCCCGGAGAAACGGCGGGGCACGGCGGCGCAGCCCACGCAGCCGTAATGACCGCGATCGCTCGGCCGCTGCCTCTCTCGGAGCACTTAGCGTCAGACGCTTCTCTCCCCGGTCTCCCACGCGTCCAGGCAGTCGCCACGAAACACGCTTGCGTATCTTTAAAGTCTCG
>NW_020450835.1:201172-267937 GCF_003343035.1 Apteryx rowi | reverse complement strand
GGAAGGGAAAATTTCAGAAGCATCTCAGTTAAATTCTAGGGAACGTTTCTCTTTGGAACCGGAGGAAGCCCAGGGCAAACCTGCAGGGCACACAGCAACGAAACCACCTATCCGTGCTTTGGAAGTCAACGAGAACAGTGCGACGTCATCCTCATCACCAGGAGAGCGGATATCATTAAAAGTCAGCTCGTATGTTTTATGCAACACTTTTGAATTTACTTGTTGTATTTTGCTTACCAAAAGAACGTCAAAATGAAAAGGAAGGGGATTTTACTAGAATGCACAATTTTGACGTGCCAAACAGGAACCCGATCTGTCCACAGGTCGGCTTAAGTGTTTTGAAAAATGTGCATTTCCCACAATCAAAAAAGAAGGTAACAGAGTAACTCAGCAGCTTTTCCCCTTGTAAGCCGTACAACTCGATAAATAATTTTGCCTCCCCTGTGCCACGCGAGCCCATTAAACACCTCCCTCCCTGCGGGTTACTGTTATTTGCCCATCRCCTCATCAAAAGACACAACTGGCAAACGAGTGAAAACCGGGTACAATCTGAGGGAGGGGAGAGGAGAGAGCAGCAGACCTGGCAGCAGGGGACGTGGATCGGTACTGAAGACTGGTGAGAGCCCTCAGAATTGAAGAAGGGCTGTGTCCGACTTGGCCACATCCTTCCCCTCCCTGACACCCTCCATCAGAGCTGATGATACAGGGCACATATACGCTAAAAAGCTACCATTCCCTTTGAGCCATCTCATGGCAAAAGGCTCATTTTCAATTTAACCCCCCCCCCCCCCCAAATCTTCAGGCCTTATCCGAACCCACGCTTCCCCCAGCGGTGCGCAAGGACAGTAAGGCGGCTCAAGCTTTGCCTGAGCCAAACGGCGCTGTGGGCTTCGGGCGCTCGCTCCGTGACCCACGTGCGACTAGGGATGTTTCGCAAGAGGAAGGAAAGAGAAAGTTGGGATTTACAGATGACAGTTTTAATCTAAACCTGCCAGTTGTCCACCTGCCCTGGAAAACATCTATTAAAGCACCAGCGGGGGGCAAAGGTGCATGTCATATTTACATCCAGATACTATTTGCTGCTCCTGTTGGACCAGTATATCACAAGGTGGAAAAGTAATAATAATATTACCTATTGCAAACATGCAGAAGGTCTAGCTGCAAATGACGGTATTATTTACCCAACTGGGAAAGAATAATGAAATACTATGTACAACTCAACTTTCGTAAACATCTTTGAACCCTTGTACCAATCTCACCGTTTTAAATGTTTTGCTTGTTACGTGCACAACAGATAACGGGATTACGTGTATGATTTCTTTAAAAAAAAAAAAGACAACCTCAGTGACGTAAATGACAACAGAGATCACTACAAAGAGCGGAAACAAAATAGCACCACGGAAAAAAGGCGGCTGGTAGAAGGAAAGAAATACTATATTCGTTAATCAAAGGTAAAAGCTTTACTTTACCAGAGTGCTGTCATTATGTGCTGATTTCAAAAAACAGCATTCATTCTTCAATTTTTTAGTTATGCATGAGAAGTTTCATCTGATGCAATACAAGGCTGCCTGTGCCCGAGATACTCTATAGAAAACCAGTCTACGGAAACCCGTCACCAATGACGTCCAGCTTGACCCTGCTGATATGCCCTGTGTACAGTATTTATATTGCACTGGACACCCAAGTACCAGGACTTCATAGCCACTGTACGCACATCTGGGCATAAAGCACCTTCCAAAGCCAGATGTTCACTGTGGCCCTCAAAGGGAACATATAAATTGCATGTGCCCTCAGCACAACAGCTCTGCAGGTTTCCGTGCAGACCTAGAGCGCAAGGTAGTTTAATAATGTTTTGTATAAAATAGGAACAAATACTGCTGTCCCTCCTCAATTACTTCCAGTAATTCCCATTAGACTTAAGACTGTGTACCTCAAATAATTCAAAATTTAACTGGCCAAAAAGCATCCCTCATTCATCACAGCCATTAATGATCTTAAAGATCCCCAAGAAAATACATTTAAAGGATCTCCTTATCAGGATTCATCAGTGCCTAAAACAGCCTATTTCGCCAACAGCTTTATTTCAAAGTTACTCTGCAGAACACTTTGATTTTAGCTTCCCCCAAAAGTGCCATCTGACCAAAAAGGAAAAAGGACCAGTAACACAGGTTCTCTCCCATGCCCTAGGTGCATTTGTTCAATGTGAGCTCACCCAGCATTCCCACTCCTTCCAGAGAGCATCTGCTATCACTAACAAATACTACTGTATATTTTCTCCCCCTCAGGATTCCTCTTTATCAGCTTCTGTTAATGTGCAGAAGGAATGGATGAAGGAAACAAGACTGAAAGGCATCAGGCAAGAAAATATTCAGTGGTGGGGGGAGCAGTAACATTTCTGTTTTCCCTTTTTCTGCTCAGCAGCCACATCAAGAATCTTCATCCCAGGTTGCAGGCTCTCTCGGAGTCATCGAACGGAGGGCAACCTCCTGCTGGTTTTTGTCAAAGACAGTTTTTCTACTTACCATTTTGGCCCAAATAGAAGGCTATGCTTAGATATGGACGCATTCACCATTCTTGAATGTGCAGTTAGCGCTTTACAAGCAAATCTACTATATGTTCCCTCTAAGAGGCAGTGGTGTCCTCTGACAACTTGAAGCTGCTTGGCTTTTTTGGGTACTTTTAGCTTCTAGGGAGGGATTTTTGGCCAGCAGCTAAGACCCAGGGTCTCGGCAAACAGCTGCATGACTCCTTTCCTCCCCCGTTTTCTCTTCTCCAAGATGTTGCTCCTTACCTTAGCAAGGAGACAAAAAGTCAAAGACAGAATATCCTATAAGGTAAGGCTTTTAGGAGCCACCATGCACATGAGCCATAAATTACTCTTCCTCTGACTTGTTTGCTCTCCAGGATGGAGACCTTGATCTACCATCTTCCAGCTGTGCAGACAGACAAAAGTGGGCAGACTCTTCAAAGATGGAGCCACATTTTCACCGCCAATGACTCATGGATCAGGAACAGGTCTCCCTGCACAGCTCAACACAATTTCAAGAGAAAGAGACCTGTGAAAAGGTGCAATTTACTGGGTAATTAGACCAACAATTTCTAGAAGTCTGGAGAGAGTTCTCATCACATTCCCTGGAGATACTGCATCATCTGAAAAGGAATCTCTTAAAATACTTATGTTTTAGATTTGCAGAAAAGACCTGCACGAGTTGCAATGCAAGCACAGCAAAGTTACTCTCTCCGTTCTCAGATGAATGTCAGATTTAGGATATGAATATGCTGAAGTTTTTTTTTTTTTCCTTTTCTCAATGTCTTACTTTGCTCCTTCCATCACTGCAGTTTTATCAAGTACATATTTTCCTCCTTTTGTTTTTAGACGTGGAAAAAACCTCTCTGCCTTTTATCTGCTGGAAACTGGACATGATGCTCGCAGAAGATTCTTTGCTACGACTGCCAGATATTAAACAGAATCTGCACATCTTTCCAACRAAAGGTTATTTTTCCATGTTTTTTCACTGGCATTCCGATAACTTAAAACTTGACTCATTTCTGTGTTTCATCAGAGAAAATGCATCTTTCACTTCCAGGACTATGGAGGACAAGAAACTAACAGCAAAGTTACACAGGAGATAGTGTTTATCACTCAGGAAATAATGTCTCTTTACTCACCCAGGGTTTTTTTGCCCCATATTATTTTTAGAATTGGTAGGACAAAAAATTAAGTTTACAAAATGGACATCCAATTCATTGGATGGTTCGGCTAGCCAGCAGCAGTCTCCCAACACCGGGTAACCTGCTCAGTCGCAGCCCAGCACTGCCTGCAACAGCTCTGATCCACCCTACAGTCGAAGGAGGACCGAAATTTTGACTCCTCGCATTCATTCCCACAATAGTGCGGACACGAAAGGAAGCTCCTCTGGCAGCAGACCAAATCAGAGTGACCATGCATCAAAGCGACACTGCTCCCGACCGATCCGTTCGACAGCAGAGGTCAAACCGAGATGCCAATGCAGCCCGCAYGCTGCCTTACATTTGGGACTAAGAGCTCTCAGCTATCTACAGGGGAGGTCTCAAGGCTCTGCCTTCTTCCCCCACTGCTGCCGGGGGAGGAACAGAGCTCCTGCAGCAAAGCGCGTATCGTACCGAGTCCTGCTCTCTTCTCAAATCTACTCAAAAGCTCTTCAGAAGCGAAGAGCCCGATTTCCTTGGGTTTGGTGTCACCCCATGTTTGCTCTTGGTTCCTGCTGCCCTCTCCTGCATCACCTCCCATGATACGTGAGCGCCAACTCTATACAGCAATCATATTCTGCACAAAATCAGTCATTCGTCACGAGAAGCAGCTGCTTTAGGGCTGACAGTGGCAGATGCGTGGGTACAAATCGTATTTGGAAGAACCGGTTAAAGGTACTGCATATCTTTGTTGTTTTTTTTTTTTCCCCTGTTCTCTTCACAACAGTCATACCAACAAGCTCCTGCACCTACAGCCATACTACGCTTATTCCCAGATCAGCTGGCAGCCCCATCAGTCATGCGTGTCGTCTGCCTTGGCTTATGTAAGGCACGCATGCGTGGAAAGAGGTGAGGACTTTGCTGAAGACAGCAGTCACGTGAAAGTTAGCAGTAATGCGAGTCTGCTGCTTCTATAAGGGTAGAGTTGCTGCCCTGCCCAAATTCAAAGAATAAACCGAATCCTGAATCTCCGCCAAAATCCTCTTGGCATTACACAAAATAATAAAGCTCAAATAAACAGCAAGAACATTGTATTCTTAAAAGGTAGGCAAAAACAAATTTGCAGAGCACGGAAGGAGGTAGATCTTGATGCTCAAGGGCCAATAAGTGATCAAATGAATTTATGTGCTGTAAATGATACTGAAACAGCAGAAAATACAAAAGGTCTCGTTTTAAAATGCAGAAGGGAACGTCACTCAGGAGAGTAAAGCGTTCACTTAAGCGAGCAAAGGAAAACAGGATTATATAAAGGAAAYGTGCTATTCAAAAATCTCTATCCCACGGAATAGGCAACTATTTCAAAATACTTTGTGGTGACAACATTTCAAAATATATGTTTGAAAATGCTAGAGCTTTAGTGCTCTTACCTCAGTGCGACGCAGTACTGGGTTGTATATGGCTTCTATTCAAAGAAGAGATACCTGAGAGGGGGGAGAAAAAACAAAACACAACRAAAACCCTGCCTCCATGAATAACAGCCTCCCAGAAATATCTTCTGACTACTCCTTTGGGTTTCTAAATGATTTTAAATGATCCTTATGTATCGAGTCTTTTAAACTACCACCCCCCTTGCCCATACCCCCCCCCCAACGCCCGCAAATCATCGCTTGCACTCTCTGCAGAGTACAACTCCACGCTTGTCTCCTTCCCCGACGTCCGAAAAAACGACGCTGCTTTCTCTGCCATACAACGCTCTGCTCTTCCTCCAGCAAGGAAGCCGCCAGATCCCAGGCGGGTTTTCAGCTTGCCTTGGCCCTGTCACCCGCTCTAGACTGGTGCCTTGCAGTCTTAGTTTCCGTCTCGAAAGATGCTTCATCTCCAAAGCTCTGCAGACATTTCATTTCTATAAGAAAAACCAGCTGCAATTTATGGACAGAAAAGACGAGCCCCCTAATGAAGGAATAATATATATATATTTTTATGCTTTATTCTTTCTTGCCTTGAACACYGGCTAAAACAGAACACCTCTCTTCATTTGGCAGCACTGGTTTTCTTTGCCTTCCCAGCAGCCAAAGCAAAGGCTCAAAAGGAGGCAGGTCCAAGCCCTAAACCAGGAAAGGGAAAATACTCTGCCTCAGCTTTTACTCGGGATGGCAGTACAGAACCACAGAGACACAGGAACGGCAGCAGTAAACGTATAGGGATGGAAACGCCACACCATCACAACAGGGAAACAGAGAGTTAAATGTGCTCCTATTTGGGCTCCATCCAAGAACACTGAAGGAACCAGCACATTAAGTTTTATTAAATTCCTGGTAAGGAAATGTCATAAATCTACCAAGATGGGTGGCGTTGCCAGTTCAGTGCCTCCTTTTAAGAAAGGGAAAAGGAAATCAGTCCAAGCAACTGCAGGTCCACATGTCTGACCTCAGCAGCGCGTACAGGTCAAAAGCAATCCTGCAGGCAAGATGATGGACAGAAGATGTGACAAACAYGACACCACCCTTAGAAAGGGAACTCATCCTCCAGCTGAACCTTTGATGCAATTACTGATGGTTTCCAAAAAGAAAAGAAAAAAAAAGAAAAAGGAAAACCCAGGATATTTTTTCCCCTGCAAATACATGGGGAATTATCAGTTCAGATGGGGCTAGCATGGGTATTGCAGAAGTGTTAAACCACAAGCTGAAGGGAAGACCAAACCAGATACCCTTGAAAGGGAAACCACTAGGTTGAAAGGAGGGGTACAGCCTACTCTGACTTGAAACATTTATTCCCAATACTCCAACCGGGTGGGATTTAACATGCCACGGTCTGGCAGGGTTCAACCACTGCACCAGCTGCAGTCGAGCCGAGGCTGCCATTAGACTGAATCTCACCTTAAAGATGAGGCTACGCCCATGCTGTAACATGCACAACGTGAGGATTTCGGAGAGCGCTACCGGGCAGTTTAAAACAGAAGTTATGAACAGAATTTCTCGAGGCTTCAACTCGCGTAATAATTTCACTCATCACTGGTGCAAAAGATGGGAGCATGCAAATGAGACCCTTTCAACATAAAAAAGAACCGAAAGCTACAGGAAGCACTGGATGGCCTTCAGGACTTCAGCAATAAGCCAGGAAGAAGTTTAACAGCATTAAATTAACAGGATTAATTACAGCTCTTCTCTCCAAAACTGAGTTCATCCATTGGTAATTGCAGAGCAGAATATAGAGGGGAAAGACCGAGATGCCTTAGTCGCTCAGATGATGACCCGAGGGCCTGTAAGGGGAAGCAGCTGTGAAAAATGTAAGGGTAATTTTAGGAAGTATCAGGTTACACACTTCCAGGAGAAAGAGTAAAGTATTAAGGTACAGGCATACCTCATTTTATTTTACTTCACAGATACTGCGTTTTTTGTTTTTGTTTTTCTTTTAAACACAAATTGAAGGTTTGTGGCAACCCTGCGTCGAGCAAGTCTATCAGCGCCATTTTCCCAACAGCATGTGCTCGCTTTGTGTCTCTGTGTCCCATTTTGGTAATTCTCACAATATTTCAAACTTTTTCATTATTATTACATCTGTTATGGTGACCTGTGATCAGTGATCTTTGATGTTACTGTTGTAACTGTTTTGGGGCGCCACAAACCGTGCCCATGCAAGATGGCGAACTTAATAAATGTTGCGTGCGCTCTGACTGCTCCACTGACCAGCCATTCCCCTGTCTCTCTCCCTCTCCTTGGGCCTCCCTATTCCCTGAGACACAGCAATATTGACATTAGGGCAATTAATAACTCTACAGTGGCCTCTAAGCGTTCAAGTGAAAGGAAGAGTTGCACGTCTCTCACTTTAAATCAAAAGCCAGAAATGATGAAGCTTAGTGAGGAAGTCRTGCCAAAAGCCGAGGCAAAGGAAGAGTTCTTGAAGGAAATTCAAAGTGCTGCTCCAGCAAACACACGAATGATAAGAAAGCAAAACAGCCTTATTGCTGACATGGAGAAAGTTTTAGTGGCCTGGATAGAAGACCAAACCAGCCACAACCTTCCCTTAAGCCAAAGCATCATCCAGAGCAAGGCCCTAACTCTCTGCAATTCTGTGACGGCTGAGAGAGGTGAGGAAGCTGCAGGAGAAGAAAGTGAAGCTAGTAGAGGCTGGTTCATGAGGTTTAAGGAAAGAAGCTGTCTCCATAACATAAAAGTGCAAGGCGAAGCAGCAAGTGCTGATGTAGAAGCTGCAGCAAGTTATCCAGAAGATCTAGCAAAGACAATTGATGAAGGCAGCTACACTAAACAACAGATTTTCAATGTAGACAAAACAGCCTTCTATTGGAAGATGCCACCTAGGACTTTCATAGCTCAAGAGGAGAAGTCAATGCCTGGCTTCAAAGCTTCAAAGGACAGGCTGACAGCAAGAGAACTAGAATTAGAAGTGGAGCCTGAAGATGTGACTGAACTGCTGCAATCTCATGATAAACCTTTAACGGATGAGGAGTTGCTTCTTAYATATGAGCAGAGAAAGTGTTTTTTTGAGATGGAATCTACTCCTGGTGATGACACTGTAAACACTGTTGAAATGACAACAAAGAATTTAGAATATTACATAAACTTAGTTGATAAAGCAGTGGCAGGGTTTGAGAGGACTGACCCCAATTTTGGAAGAAGTCCTGTTGTGGGTAAAATGCTATCAAACAGCATCACATACTACAGAGAAGTCCTTCATGAAAGGAAGAGTCAATCGATGTGGCAAACTTCACTGCTGTCTTATTTTAAGTAATTGCCACAGCCACCCCAGCCTTCAGCAACCATCAGTCAGCAGCCATCAACATCGAGGCAAGACCCTCCATCAGCAAAAAGATTATGACTCGCTGAAGGCTCAGATGATGGTTAGCATCGCTTAGCAACAAAGTGTTTTTTAATTAAGGTATGTACGTTGTTTTTTTAGACATAATGCTATTGCACACTTAATAGACTACAGTCTAGTGTAAACATAACTTTTATACGCACTGGGAAACCAAAAAATTCGTGTGACTTGCTTTATCGCAATGATCTGGAACCAAACCTGCAATATCTCCAAGGTACGCCTGTATTATCCACTGCGCTAATAAAGCCTCATCTGGATTACCATGTCCAATTCTGGTCATTCATATTCAAGAAAGGTTAATTTTTACTGGAAAACGTAAAGAAAAGGATCAGAGGAACACAGAATTTATCACAAGGAGGAAATAAAACACCGTTTTCCCATTCAGCCTAGCAAGACAAAAATATGAAAGGAGTCTGACTGGTCCCTCTAAATAGGGAAAAGGGGATAGGGGACCAGAAGATCTCTGTAAGCTAAATGTTGGTGCTGGCACTTGAACCAATAGGCATAAAATGGCCATGAAAACATTTAGGCTGGAAATGGTTAGGTTCCTAACTAGCACAGGAATGATTTCTGACCTGGGGTCCCAGCCGTAGTTTTGCCCTCGGTACTCTTAACGCTTCCAAGTGTTAATATATAACAGCTTATATGTCACGATTGTCCATAACACAAGTCTCAGACTTGGCGATGCAGAAGGCTCCACGGGGCTCACCCTCTGCTGCTTCACTTTAAAAACGCTACTCTTTCCTTGGCTTTCATGGGCATGATCCTCAAATRTACAAAGACTCCTTTACTCCGCTCCGGCAGTGTAAAAGGACCCTGAAGGTGAGATCTGAAGATCCTTTATGCTAGCAAAGTAGTAGCAAGATGACTTCGAATGAACGAATGAAAATTGGTTCACTCTATATTTACTTATTCACATCTTTTATCTTCAGTCTTTTAAGCATAATTCAGCTCCTGTCCTTTTCATCGAGAACTTCTCCAATTTTATCTGCATTTTTCTACTACTGAGAAGCTGGAGATTATAAAATGCCTGTTCTGAGTCCCAGAAATAATACGGCTAGAACACATTGATGTATGCTTAACTTTAGATGTGCGAGCATCCCCATTAACCTTGATATTCACCTGTCTAATGGATTTTGTCGGACTGGAGCTACAGAAAAAGACTATCAGATTTCTTTACTGCAAAGCAACGCCCTGCGCTCTTCGGCTCTAACCTGTCCTGGAACGAAGTCTGGCCTGCTGCCCTGCACTGCGCTGCCCTGCTGCATTGCAAATGTAGACCTATTTCAATAAAAGGCAAGTTATCATTGCTCTTAGGGAAGAGAGCACAATCTGCCTATATTCTCTCCAGGCCTCTTTCGGCGTTACTCTGCTGCTTTTCCCCCGAATGCAGAAACCAAACCTGTGCACCGCTTCATGAAGCAGCAGTTCAGCTGGTGCCCCTTCTTCCTCTTCAGCAGGGCTTACCGTGCGGCACAAGCCGCGAGTAAAAGACACCTCTGTCGCTACAAAAATCAGTTRGTGTCATTATCCTGGCCAACCATCCTTCCTGAATTGGTTTACACACACACACATGTTGTGGGATGGTGAAGCAACACAATGATGGTAAAGTTACCGGACCCTCCGAAGCCCTTGGCACTCTATAGCAACGATGAGCAACTGTGAGTACTGAAATGATGAAAATCTGGCCTCTATTTGCAYTGCGAAGGGTGCCAACTCGATTTCAAGACGAATGAGTTGGGACGAGCACTTCTCGTCTTCCTCATGATGCCCACTCGCTCCTATCAGGTGGTTTTTCTGATCCTGTCTAACCACTGCCTTGTTTGCCAAACAGGGAGAGGTGCACTTCGACCTTCTGGAGACCACTGGAAAGGGAGGAAAACAGGGGGAGGAACAGAAAAGGTCTTGTTTCAGACAYGTCTTTCTCAAAGTACATGGGTGCCCTGAAACACAGGCAGAAGCTGCTCTAGGGAGAAGAGCTTCCAAACTCCAGATATCCATGGCCATCGGTAGCATGATCCAGGGTAAGTGCCTCATTCCAGGTAAAGCTCTCCTATCTCCCCTCACCAACGGCACGATTGTGCCGAAGGCACTCTTTCTCTCGCAGGAGCGGTACCTAAGATCAAGAGTCTTGAAGCCTGCTGTCAGAAGTGGCTAGACAAAAACTGCGGTGACATTCCTCGAAATCTTCACCCCCTCTGAGCAACAGCAAAATTCACGGCGCCTGCATACGTACTTAGCAAACATTTGCAAAGACTGGAGGAAGAGCGGTATGGTAATCCGCAGCATTAACCCATGTTTATGCAACATGCAGCCACCAGCAAATTCATCCTGCTGCCACTCCTCTAAGTTGTTAAAAAAGCTTTGATTGCTTTAGGTAATAGAGCACAGCATTAAAACTGCCATGACAGGATCAAAAGAATTAGGGACAACAAATCAGACATTAACAGAATGAAAAGGAGTGCAACTAAAAAAAAAAAAAAGCTAAATGTTTAGGAAGAGAGTACGTTTGGCCACAGACAGAAACACCTCTTATCTCTGCCAAAGGCAATGCCAATCCATAAAGCTGCTTAAAAAGCCGGGGTGAGCTCAGTGACCTGAAAGACTTTAACAGCGGGCTGTAATAAGAGGGGCAGGCAAAGGCGCCTCTGGTAGTTTCGAGCAATTCAACCACGGTGCATTTACATGAGTGTTTTAGCTCAGATCTGGGCAGCTCTTTCAGAGTAATCCTCATCATCCTGACTGACGGTATGTTTGGTCACGTACTGTAGTGGTCCCCCAGAAAATCGGCATGAGAACGCGCTCCAAACCCACATCTAAGGCGCTCCAGCTGCTCATGGCAGTCCACAGGACCGCACCAGACCAGAGTTAGCCCGGACTAAAAGACCTCTAAGAAGTATTTAGTGCGGTTGTTCCTGGCTGCACACAGGGTGGACGTCACTCCTCAGCACCAACGGATTAACGCTCATATACATGCTAATCGGTCCATGCAGCTTGCTAAGGTAGACATAACTTAAGATATCCCGATGTGCAGAGCAGTAAGGGTGTGCTCCCTCAGCAAGGAAGACGCAGGAAGGTCTTGATTACCCTCAGTTTTTGGATACTGATACGGTTCAGCCACACAAGAAGAGAGTCAACAAGTCCCTTCCAACGCAGGGAACTACCTGGCTCTTGATAAGTCTATTTGAGAATAAAACTTTCAGTATACTAAAACCCTAACTTGGGGGGGGGGAATCCCACAAAAATAACAAAGGAGGAAAGATGAAGGGAGAAGGAACACGAACTGGGGCAAAAGTACAGAAAATAGATATCAGTCACATTACCAACGTGAGAAGAATGACCATCTCTACAAAAAGAAAGCGCTTTCATTTGAAGCCTTTGGCCRGAGCAGCAGCAGAAGGCAGAAAGAGCTCTTCAGTATTTATCATCTTCTCACTCCATGATGGAAGTGGAAAGTGCAGAAATAGTCACTTTATTAGGAGTGGAGGTAGAAATTAAATATCCCCAGCTTACAGAGGGGAGGGATGCTATTACCTATTCAAGCTCAACTGAATTTCCCCAGTTTATACAGGGGTGAGATTACCAGCTAAGCTCAACTCTTTCGCTGACACGCACAAGAGGGCCAACAGCAAAGTACAGTAAGGGGCTCTACCAAACCCTGGCACCTGGTACTAAGAAATTCACTTTTGTGCCAAGTTCTCTTATGGTATATCCACATTCAGCACATCCGACTGCCAAGTCGGACAGCGTTTAGCCGCCTTTCCCGACCCTTTCTGACACAGTTCAACGTGCTTCCTTGTCAAGGACTGGAAGCGGTGCTTTTAAATGCCGACATCAGCACTAGTCTGGGACGAAGACAGGAGCCTTAGCGTTGCAATAGCCTTTGTTTATACTGCACTCGCAAAGTCTGCTTGCTTAAAAATAGAGAGCTGATGCTTCCCACCCCACTTCTTACCCCTGCTATACTCTAAATCAAAGTACAAATCCTGCAGCTTACCAGTCACTGACTGACTTCTACTCTAGACCTGTTTCCTTCTACCCCAGGTTGCCTGAACAGCTTCAATTCTGGCATTTCTCGGCATTTTAGTGTCCCACTTTCAGCCTTCAGATATTCCTGCAACTTTCCCTTCCTCACCACCCCCAATATGTACTTCCCTGAGATCTGCAGTTTGGTTTAATTAAAGCAAAGCTACACGCAAAATGACGAACTTCTAATCATGTGCTTTCCCACCAGTTAGCGTAYATGTTTTCCAGGCCAGAGGTATAACAAAAATTAGCAGTCTTGGATGAGCACTACTAAATCCTGTGATTTTTCAGTCATTTACAACATTTGGTGTTTTTCTTGACAACTGGAGAAACCAAGAAATGGCAAGATTATTCCTACTTAAATTTTTCAAGAGAGAAAAGCTCCTCGCTGATGTCAGGAAAGAAATGTAAAGCAAAAGCAACTAAAACTCTGGCTGAGTCTACAGAGAACATGAAACAATAACTTCAAGTTTACTGCTTCCTCTGCTTCAATTGATATGCCTCAGACAACAGTAATTCTTTAAAAATCATCCTTGTTAACTGCTTTATTGCTCAAAGTGTTTCAGTAAAGACTGTTTAACTCCGTACACCCTATTTAAATTGAGTGACTGCTTATTTTAAGTTGGTCTTAGCTGGGCTGATGCGTTCTACTGTTACTTGCTTTCAAAAGCATTAGTAAATACTACTTAGACTGAAAGACTGTTGGTACATGCTTGCACGGTTTGCTCAATCTACCACCATTTCCAGGCCTGGTAGCACATCCTGGTGTGACTAGTACGCTAAGGAGACATAGCAGAAAAAATCCTCCCTACAGCAATGAAGCATCCAACTTTTCAGGAGTAATTTGCTAGCAAGTTCTTCTGAGGTTTYGCAAATGGAAGTTTTCAGAGCTTACAACTTAGTCAAAATGAGGTGGACTGCCATAGGGACAGCTGAAGGCACACCTCTGAACCCAGCCTGAACATCTGCCAAATTTGAAGCTCCTGCTCCAACCCTGAGCATACTGGAATAATTCAAACACGCTTGGTTTCAGACACTGAGAAAACTACTTGTTCCTCTTACCTTGTTCTCACTGTATTTTTTTTGCTTAAACTTAAAACCAAACAAAATAAAAAAAAAATCCCCCAGCCTGCAGCAGAACGTAATCTGGGAATTATAGTGGGAGCTAAAGTTAAAGCTTGTCAAAGCTGCAAGATAACCAGCAGTTTTGGGTTTCTGTTGCTTCAACAGAAAGCATTAGACCACATCAGCAGCAGGCCCAGCTGTCAACCCCATCTAATCCCGACARCCCCGTGTCCCTAGCTATGAATGGCTAATTTCTTGAGGATTGCATGAAAGGAGTACCTCTGGGTGAGAAACACAAAAGGAAAGAGGATTTTCCCTTTGGAACACTAATGTTTAATGGATCTTTAATTGCTTTGCAGAAAGGCCTCTTTTATCTCCAAGTGTGTAAAATACATCCCAGCAAACCTGTCAGCTACAGGTTCAATCTGTCTTTTTCATGTTTTTCAGAGTATACCTTACATTGTCATTAGCAGGAGAAAATTGTATACAAGCTTTTTTTTTTTTTTTTCCCCCTTCTTCTAAGTGCCAATTTTCTCTCCTTACTCTGATTTTGACAGAGTGCAACATTAAATTGTGCAGCTAGACAACCATCAAGAACAGGACAATCCCTTCAGAGCAGCAGCACACAATTACGCTGTCCATCAGCGAGATGCCCTTGGGCAGCATTTTGCTTAGGAAGGCCTCCGTCTCTCCCTCCCTTTTCCCTGGAAGGGTACTTAGCACCCCACCGAATGCAGAATCGGCAGCAGCGCTCGGACCCTCCTCAGGGCACTTGAAGACCCTGCGCTAACCACCTGCAGAACACAACTCTGAATAAACGACTATCTCGGAAAGGCCATGGCAATCAAGGGAGGTTCCTGACAACCGAGGAAAGCCAGCGTCACCCCTGTCTTCAAGAAGGGCCAGAAAAAGGACCCAGTCGGGCTCACCTCGATAATGCAGCGAATAATCCTGGAAACCATTTCCAAACGTATGAAGGACAGAAAGAGGACTGGGAGTCGTCAGCATGGATTTACAAAGGGGAAATCATACCTGAACAACCTGATAGCCTTCTGCAGTGAGACAGCTGGCTTGGTGGTTCACTTCAGTCACCAAACGTTACTAAATGAATCTCAGACATTTCTGGATCTTGGGTAGTTTAATTTCTCTGCTAAACCCAGAGGCAAGAAACAACGAGGAAGGAAGAAATGAGATCAAGCAAAATTACTGGACTAAATCATTTCAGTGTTTCTATTTAAACAAACTTGTCTTAACAGACCCATTAGTAAATTCTGATTTACACAGTATGGACTGATGATACTTCCTTGTTTTAGCTATCAAGTATGGGAAACTAGGACAAGCATTTATGGGGCCGACAATCAAAAACACAATCAGAACATTACAGCAACAAGAGAGACAGGCTCAAACAGAGAAGACATTTCTCAGAAGCCTTTAAAAAAAGAGTCTTTGTAGATTAAGCAGCATGCTGACATGAACCTCAGCCAACTCAATATAGCAGTCCCATGCCAAATATCATCTTTTATATGCCTATGTTTTCACAAGGGCCACCTTAGGCAACAGTCAGTTGGCTTAAGTCTGATTAAAAAAACCAGACTCGGGCTGCCTTGCAGCAAATATACAAATTGACTGGTTTGTGCACCTTGCCTGCAGCAAGGCTAAGATATCTATACCAAGGGGAGACCGAAAAAATAAAAAAATAAAATCTTGCCCTGTACAAATGTTCCTAGACTTATTCATTCTTTGAATATCTTTGAAGTAAGTTTACCAGATTGAATAGGTGATGCATAAAACACTATTAACATATGCAAAGGACGCAGGGCCCTCCCGTTAAAGCCTGCCCACTGCAGAAAGGAGCATAAGATACACTGGCAAAAAAGAAAGAAAACAAGCAGCAGCACAACCCTGAGCCCTGAGAAAAAAAAAAGAAACACCTCTTCCAGCAGCCASTAATCTTGGTGGTACCTGAACCTCACAAGCCAACTTGCTGCTCAAGTCAGGATGGTTTCTGGGACAGCGGTAACTATATACGAGCTGTTCCCACCTCCACCACAAATACGCTGCTCTTCTGATCTCCCACGGTGGGGTTCTCCTCTTGCACCAGAAGAAAAGCCACAGGAGGTTCTCTGARCTTTCTGCATCACATCATAGACACATTACGGAGGCCTTACAGAACCATTTCAAGATCCTTCCCCTCCTAATCCTAAAGACCAGACTGGACATGGAAAAAATCACAGCAATAGACAGGTTCCTATGTGCTTCCTACAGATCTCCCATGGTGGACGAGGGAGGAGGAAGAGAACCCATGAACTTCTAAGGATTATACCGGCTATGATGCCAAAAATTATTAGCTAAAGCACTAGCTTGGCTCTGAAGCCTCTGGAAAATGTTAGATACTTACTGCAGTAGGAAGAGTGCCAGGAAATAAAATTTCTAATAAGTAGTCTCACAGCACGACATTTTCCTTAGCCGTTAAATATGATACTTAATGTCCTCAGTTTTATTTATATTTGCTCTCTGTGGAGGAGTAGATGCCTTTCCTTAAGGTAGAAAGTGTTTTGCTGATTAGTATAAAAGATTGGTTTTAACACTAAAGATGTTTCTGTTTAGATAAATATTAACCACCGTCACCGCTGCAATGCCAAGTGAAATCTAGGTGCATTTTAAAAATGTTTCATCTGACTGTACCTGGYGCTGTAAAGCAAAATGCAACAGAAATGACTAAAGTCAGTGCAGTCCTCTATGCCAGAAGTGACAGCTGCTCTTGGGGTGCACGCTAACAAATTACTGTGGTGTTCTGCAAATATGTCATCTTCGAGGAGCTGGAAGATCACGCTATTTATAACAGTGCAGACTCTGACCTTAGTTATACTGAAAGTTCTAAGGAAAATAACACAAATTACTCCAGGAGTGAAATACTTAAGTTTTCTAGAGCAGTGTATATTGCTTCCAAGGACAGCTATGGCTTGGGACACACATTCACAAGTAATTTTTTCTGGGCTCCAATCACAAATATTTCGATGTTCTTTGATGTCAAACTTTTGCAAGGGCAAAAAATTTTCTAGGCTAGATTACAACATAAAACAGAAAATCTGATATCCCCTTTTTAAAAAATGTTTCCAAAAAATTACAAGCGGATCAAACGGTTGCAAATGTAATTACCATGGGTGTAACTTTTTAGTAACTACCGATGAGTAGAGCTTCGTAGAAACTTGCTTGAAATAACTGCATAAATGCTAAGTGACCTGAGGTTTTAATAAGGGAATTTTTAGTTGACTTGCAGAGGTGGACTGTTAAGTCCAGGGGTCAGCTGAACCCCAACACCAATTTATTTCTACTTCTAAAGACTTTCTTCACAGGGCTACTAGAGTCCAGGCAGTCTGGAGCACCCTCCCATACACCCAAGTTGTCTCAGCTCTCTCCTGCCCTCTTCCAAAAGAATAAGCTTGAGAAAATGAAGACAAAAATTCAGGTTGGTCAGTGACTACGGCTGGTAGATCTCTATAGCTCTATCTCTTTAGCGAAGTGCTAAAAGGAGGCAGTTAAAAACCGCCTGCTCATCAACGCAGTCCTCTTCAACCAGCCACCRGCAATACGAGTGCATCTCTACCTCCACGGGAGCAAAAGAAAGAGGAGGAAGAAAGAATCAACTCATTCCCTCTTTCTCTCTCTCTCCACTCCCCCAAAACAACAGGAAAATATTTTGTGCTCCTTTTACACACTTTATGCACGTAACTTTTGTTCTTAAAATAAGAGAGTTCTTGTCCAGGGAGAGAGCTGCTACTCTAGGCCCCAACTCTGCAGCTTGCTGCCTGTGGCCAGCCCTCAAGACCCAACCGTGCCAAGGTCGACCTTACTGCAGAATTTCTGCTGCAGCCAGTCATCTCCTGAGCTGCCTAAGAGGACTAATACACATAACAGTTGCAAATACATGAGTCAAGTATGCCCTAATAAGCTCCTAAAATTATGAAGACACTTTTATCCCCCAAAGCAGCAAGATTTGTGGAGTCTGGAACAGAGCAGCRGAGGACTAAGCTTATTATCCCCAAAGAGGAAAGCCTAATCTTCCAATATTTCAGACTAATAGATTATCAAAACGCAGCCTGCTTTTGTTATAAAAAGGAAATGATTGACTACATCAATCAAAACATCCTCTTTTGTCCAAGTCTTGGGCCTGCAAGCAGCTCCAAGGAAAAGTATAACGAAACCCAGCGTATACAAACCTGTAACAAGTCTCAGCTACAGGGTCTCTAAATTCCCACCGGCAATTACTACCCTACTCCTAAACAAAGACGTAGCTACCTTTGGGGGACTGGAGTAGGAAGAACATCATGGAAAACAAAGGTTCTTGCTACTGATTAAGGACGTATGAAAGATAATCAATGGTACAGAACACATGCATACATACTTTGTAGTCAAAAGTCTATTTTTAATTCCGGGTCTTTAGGTGCTGCAGCATAATTGAGTGCGATTTATCAATGCATTTCCAAAGCACCAAGAGAGTTTTGCTTAATATACGTTACAGCTTGCCAGATGCTTGAAAATTTTCCGTTAACAATGCGGTAGCAATTCAAAATTTTGTTTCTTGGCACAAGACTGACAATAGATAACTATTATGTTAAAATTAGAAACTGTTCAAAGCCACCAAGTAAAGCATTTAATCATATAGTCCTTTTAAGCACGTGAACAGTTCCCTTGTGCTACAGGGGGAAAATTATAAAACATGCCATTAAATCCTACTAGATTAGGGACAAATCACAAACAAAAACGTAATTCAAAAATCTCTAAAGCACCCTGGAAACAAACAGGCTGGTGAAGCTTGGAAGTCTGAACCTTTGCTGCCAGAGTTTTTCTTTCATATACGAGAGAAGTGATGATGAAGAGAGACCGCAGCTGATGTATTGCCAAGGGCATAGATGGCTTCTTACCTCCCACTGAAATCATGCCTTTTAAAGTCTCCTCCAACACGATTACAGAGAGGTTTAACATAAGTCTTAACACAAAGTTTATTTTTGCTGTATTATAAATTAAACTTTGAACCTTCGTGACAGTCTGGTAAGGAGCCACGTACAAACAGCAAAGTCAAAAGACAGGAAAATGATCTAAAACCAAGAAAAACTCCTACGTCCCTGAGTCTCCGTACAGTGCATCGCCCAGAGGCTGACAATGGCCCTGATACATAGCAAAAATCCCTTTTTTCCCCCATCCCTGGGAAAGGGGTACAAAACCAAAAAAAAAAAAGCAGCAATTTGTCATCAACTGGGCTTYGGATGAACTGTAAGTTTGGGAAGGAGACTATCACCTGCAAGAGCCAGCTCAACCCAGGAAATAAGGAACGGAGAACCGGCAAGAGGAAAACAAGGTAACAACAGTCATTTCTACTGGAGGAGAATGCTCACGGAGATACCAAGAGTTAGAAAAGGACATAGACCTACGTCTCCTTTGTGCACTAAAGGGAGACCAATATCTAAAGATGCCCAAAACTTGCTGGAGGCCCTCGAATCACCAGGTTTCTGCAACGCCACTGGAAAACGCGGCATCCCCGAAGCGGGAGGCTGCGGGAGAGGAACAGCAGCGTCACAAACACCCACCTGGGCTGGCTCTCAAAGTTACGAAAACTCAGCCGTCGCACTGAAGACGCGCTCCCTAAAGCTGAGGAATTTTAACTCAAACTGCTAAAGAGAAAAAACTCACCTCTGTTCCTTTGCCCATGGAGGCAATAAAAGCAGAAAACGCAAACAAGTCTGTCTGCTTATTTCCCCGTTGAGAAATACTGCTTTAATCTATATTATTCCTTTATATCATGTATTACGCTTCTCCAAAAATAACTGCATGCAGAGAAAAAACACATTAAACAAATAACCGTTAACTCGTTCTACTTTACAAAACCTGGAACAAAGCTTTGGTTCCCCCCCCCCCCCMCAAGATGCAGACAAGAGTCGCTGCCCTCAGAAGGTGCCCGCAGTACCCTGAGAGAGCAGACTGGTTCCCAGCACGACCTTCACTGGAAGCGAAGACCAGAGAGACAACGAACACGGTGGCCCCACTCCAGCAAAACGTTTAAGCACCCGAATAAAAGCCCAGCTCAACCCCAGAGCTTTGCTGGATCGCAACCAGGGTGCTCAGCATCTGGCCGAATTGAGCCCTAAGGACACACGCAAGGAGAAATTAGCAATTTCAATTTAAATGCTAATCCTTATTCTTCCCGGTGAAAATTGAAGTATAACAAGTGATCCCTCATCACACAGAAATAGCCTTGATTGTTATTTAACGATCACAACTAATAGTTAGAAAGCATGAAGTGAAGCTAATAAATCTTCTGTTGAGCCTGAAATTTCTGACAAACAGAAGGACTTACGGTTTTCAAGAATGGCCAAAACCCRTATTTGTGCATCTGACCTGCAAGAGGCCTGCAACCCTGGAGCTGCTACCTGCTGTTCCCGAAAGGACACGTTCAACATCCCTCCAGCTCAGATGGAGAGCTTTATGGGCTCCTTCCTATTTCACCTTCAAACTTTAAATACTCTGAATTTCTGCCTTTTCTTGCCTCAGAGATACTAAACAGTGTCAATATAATCAAACCTCCGTTCAGTGAAAACTGCTAAAAATTATTCTCCGGACCAACACAGCACATCAATTTGGGAACTTCTTAGTATTTTTAAATTAAGTTTGAGAAGATGTTCTGAAAAGTTTTCAAAAAGTGAGATCCTTTTTAACTATCACACCTGAGGAGAGCTATACCTAATTACAGGGCAAACTTCAATAAAACGTTCCCACGAGGGCTGTTGAACACGTTCATGTGGTTCTTGGCTAATTTCAGGTGACGCGACAAAAATCAAAGCTATAAGGGAAAGCCAGTGATAAGTCTCCTCACAGTAGAGGTCACCTATGTAATTAAGAGTCTGTCTTTATTCTAGTATAATACAGGATTTAAATAAGAGTTATAATCACTGGAATTAAAGAAAAACACAGCGAGTCCCCACACTGCTGAACGGACATACATTCCAAAAGCAAAAACCATACACGCTTTTCACTAAGGAGCATCTAGAAACCCAGTGCAGACAGTGCCAGACATCYGCAATCACTAGCATCATGAAGAGGTACCTGTATAATGCAGGTTATGTTTACTCCACGGCTTATTATTTATAACTCTGTATTATTCATCTTTACCGAATCTGTATCCTTAATAATTAGGAGGGCTACAAGCACCGCATTGCTAATCCAAACAAGATTACCATTCAAAGCAGCAGGCACTTTCAGACGAATTAGAAATTTATGCTTATGACTTAAGGCTGAATAACACCACCAAAACGGGTAAGTTATCCGACCATCATTAGAAAACAAATTCAAGAACAGGTATCAAGTTTTTCAAATTAGCTTCGTTAGCCATATTTCATAATTAACTATTAAATCCACTCCAGAATTTTTCAAAGCACCAAGGGAATCTCAGCAACACAGAACTACACCACAGCTCTGCGTTATTAACGGCTTTACGAAGGAGGGTAGCAAGTTCCAGACTAGAGGGAAYTGCCTGGCTCGCGGATTTGTAATCGAAAGCTACCAAGTACGACTAGAAGTATCACACGGCAGTGAAGCTGGCCAGAAAATGAGGAGAAATATTTGTCATTGGGGGTGAAAAAAAAAAMCCCAAAATCTTTACCTTATGAACTTCTAAAACATGACATTTGCACATATGCAATTTCAACTGCATCTCTCTAGCAGTTTACCCAGCGTAGGAAYGTTTTGCCTGTGCAAGCTTATTTTTAAGCATTAGTGTATGTAACAGCGTAAGTAGGTACCAAGAAAAATCAATTCTAATCTTGGCCCTTTTTATCTTTATTGATCCAGTGCTGAGCCGTCTCCACCTGCAGCTCCTTGACAGATCCTTGATAACTAAAGTTCAGGCCTGAAGTCAACTGCCCAAACTTCCACTCTCTCCATCGCTTCTACGACAGCGCAGAATACACAAACAGAAGCTGAAATGCCCGGCTTTTGAACAGATTTTCGAAGAAATTTTTTAGTGCTACTCAATCTAAGACACAGTATATTCTCTGAAATTCAAGTTCTTGCGTCAGCACTGTTCACCATAGGATCTGCTTGTCTTCCCACGGTAAATTAAGAAATAAGACAAACAGCTACATAAATCCTTTTCCTCCTTTCTTATTCCAGCCTCCTGGGAGAATACAAATATAGTCAGATTTGCTTGGCTTTTAGCATAGCTAGGCTATGTTCTGTTTTAACTGAAGATAAGCCAAAGGCGGCTGTTTTTATTTTTAACCAAATAGTTCAGCTTATATTAAAAACAGACATCAAGACAGCTTTTTTTATTCCCCTCCCCCTGGAAAAAGGAAAGATGAAACAAGTGCAGCCTCATGAGTCTCCAAAATATGAGATGTCTGAATCTTAGCAGTCAATAGTTAAATGATTTGTGATAGCGTAAATGAATTTTCCTTAGCAAATCAGTTAAAAGGAAAAAAAAAAAAAAAGCGGAAAAAAAAAGCAAAGCATTGCTCATAGCTTAGTGTTCCATAAATCCAGAACTCCAGCTGGGTGTCACGACGGGAAGCTTTCAATTATACCTTCTTCCATTAACTTTAAGGTAGCCTTGTGCAATGCATTCCTGAACAGTTTACTCGTACTGCGTTCGCCGTGAATAACGTTGCAAAGTTGACTTTTAAGATGTGCCTGCTACTGTGTTTTAATACGCGTAGTTAGTCACTACTGAAGTTTCTACTTGATTAAGATTATTCAGCAACTTAAAACATTACGATATCCATTCACTGAGAAGTACCAGTTTGGGAAGCCTCTTCTCACATCAGAAAAGAGTGCTTTTGACAGGAGCTTCAACTACATAAAAATGATACTGCGGGAATCCAGTGTATAAGGGTGCTGTCTCATTTCTGTTCATTCATGTATAGATACATGAGAATTAAATCACTCCCCACACCACGCCCTCAGTATAAATTAACATAAACTTTCCCCAGAATTTAGCAGCATGTTTTAGGACTACGAAATAAAAGGCGAAAGAAGCAACAACCTTACATGCAGTGTACTCTTTGAGTGGAGATATATGCACCAAGCCTCCAGACCCAGACTCCAAACACTGCTAYAAGAGCTGGCCGCTACAGATGCCTCTTAACTCAAGCGTCGAGGAGACACCTGGAATATTTCCAGAAAGAAAATCGAGTCTTTTACAGGACCAAATCATTCTTTGCACTCTGTCCAAGAAAGAGGAGGTTACAGGTATTTACTTTAGGTTATCTTCCTCCCCTTCCCTCCTCTCCTCAATTTATCCCTTTAACTCAAMAGGGCAAACGGGGCTGGAGGGCCTCTAGGTCTGGACAGCGGGTCAGGGTCGAGGCACAGAAAATACACTCCTAACAACGACACAGTTGGATCYGTTCAGACCTCTTGCTCTTGGCTTGTCACTGCAGGCCAGCCTGAGTGATGTTATAAGTTACCTGATACTTATAAGCTTCCTGCATCTCCTCACTCATCTCTGGAAAGTTTTGCAGCGCACAACAAAGAACCAGCCCATGGCTACATGAACAGGTTGCCAGAGAGGTTGTGGGGTCTCCTTCCTTGGAGATATTCAAAAGCCGTCTGGACATAATCCTGGGCATCGTTCTCTAGGTGACCCTGCTTGAGCAGGGGGGTTGGACTAGATGATCTCCAGAGGTCCTGTCCAACCTCAACCATTCTGTGATTCTGTAGGGTAAACAGCATCTGAGCCTGCTGAATCATGGATCACCTCATCAAATATATCAGGTCAATTCAATTTCTGTTATATATTTTTACAATTATGAAAATCCTCCATGCCCTTAAATGCATTTTGAGAAGACTTCAAGGGAGGTGGTCTAAGCTGGGAAGTGCATGCAAGAAAAACAAGCTGCATCCAGGAAATATCACCCTTTTCAATATATTAATTGTGGGCAGAGCTGGTAGCAATTCTGGTAGCTGCTAGGAAACTCAAGGTTACTTAACATTTGTGATTGAAAGATTAGATTCCCCAATAATTCTGCCAAATTTGAATCCTTAAGGCTGAAATTCTTCATGTCTATCTCAATCCGATTTGGAAAATTGGACAAGGTGTTCCACCACATTAAGAAGAAAAGGAGCATTTGTGCTGTCCACAAAACACACATATGAAGGGTTTGTGCATTTTAAACACAACGCCCAATCTCTTCTAACATCTTTGAGAGGAAAGTTTAACATCTCCCTATGTCAGGGTAGAGACTTGAAACATGCCAGAACACTTGGACTGGACAGGTTAGGCAGAAGAGGGAAGAGGCATCTTGGCAAGTTAGGGGCAGGAGTAAAGGAGAACACAAGGTGAAGTCTCAAAGAGGTGATCCTACTGGCAGGAGTCTATTCCTATTAAAAAATTATAAAAAGCCCTCCAACATCTGGAGGACTTCCTGCACACATTAAATTCAGCTTGCACGTATACGTGCTCTGCTTTGATCTCATCACGCTTTCCCTCCCGCAAGATCCTGACTCATTCTCTGCAAAGGATGGCCAACATTCAGCATGTGAATCAGGACCACGCAGCAGATTAAACCTTACTGAGGGACACCTGTGTTATTTACTGAATAAACTGGAAAGCACATAGGAACTGCTGGAAGCAGCAAGGACAGCAGCAGAGTCCAGGGCATATCCCTGTTCACTTCTGAATCCAGAGATCCTAGGGATACCCGAGACGGAGGCCTATGCTGTGCTTCAAACCCTGTTGAAGAAAACAGCAGCATCAGCAAAAGGGCAGGGCAAAACTTGGGGCACTGAAGTGCAAACAGCTGCAAATAAACACACAAAAGATTGCCTGTCATAGCCTTAAGTATATATTGTCTTACCGAAGATAGAATTTTCAAACATATTGGTAAAAATTGATTTCCTACTGCATCAGAGCAATCACAATCGTAAATCCTAGGTTAATGAAGCCACAGGGACTTGAGAACTAGCAAACACTTTTTTCAAAGAAATAAAAGTCACACAAGAAATAGGGGAAGATATTTTTAAATAAGCTTGAAAAAAAAAATCCTTTTAGGCATTTATTGCCTCAAAGAAACAAGAAACRCAAAAAACAGTTCTCTTCTCCTTTCTAAAGATCGTCCTTGAAATATTTGACCTTTTACATTAACACAATGCTGCAGATTAAATTTAGATTTAAGATTCAATCGCTTAGAAGCCTTTCTAATGAATAATATTTCCCTATCCGTTCAAGTGACTAAAATTCCTAAATCCAGTTCTTTAGAATGATTTTGAGAACTCAGGAACCCAAGATCCTTTGATTTTCAGGGGTATTAACCATTTCTGGAAGTCTTATCCTTGAACTTGAATCACATCTAGCAAGCGCGTAGTAAAATTAAAGGAGGGGGRAAAAAAAGGAGCTGACGCAGGCAGGGACCCCCTCCCATACGGAGTTCAGGAGGGAGCTCAGTGTTCAGCACCTTACAGAACAGGAGCACCACAGCTTGCAAGAACGAGCACGCTATCGCCGTAATAAGTCTTGCACAAGAGCCAAGTAGGACGAGCAGGGATCGTAACGGAGCCACGGTGCTCCTCAGTCAGGCGGCTGAACCAAGGGCTTTTGTGGAGACTGTCTTTCCGCTCTTTTTCACTTTAAAAGAACTGGAAGAAACCTTCCCCTAGGGTCACATATTTATATCAATCATGACAATTTATGGCTTTACTTTTAGTGATATTATTACATTAGGTATAGATGCACAGCAAATCTTCCTGAAATACACACTTTCAGTTTGACAAAGCTTCCTGCTAGGAGACTTCAGCTGAGTATTCATAGAGGTTTGCAAGCATCAGATCAGTACCRTGCTTCTTGCTGGGATTATTCCAATAGGATCTTTCAAACCACATCCAACTGGTTAGGTTAGCTGCTGTTTTAAAAGAAACAAATCCTTTCAAATAAAATRATTCCTACGTTTGCATTCTCCTCGAACTCAAAAACAGCTCTTGTGCAAAAGAAATATGGACATCTAAGAAGCGACTGGCATAGAAGATGGAGGCTAGAGAGCTACAGTTGAGCAGTCTGAAATATAACAATCTCTATTCAATATTAAAATTCTTTTTGAATCTGGACACTGATTTAGCACTCGCAAAGGGATTATTTTGCTAGCTCAAGGAAAGAGGAAGAATAGAAGTCATGCCAGAAACCGCCTGGGAATATGCAGGTGGGGGGAGGAAGAGGAGAACGGGATGAGGAGTCAGGAGGCTAGCTGGATTGAAGAGATCATGGACTCTGGATGAAGAATTTAGCAGACCACCAGGGTTAGGAGCCAGTGGGAAGAAACTACAAGCCCGCTAAAAGGCGGAGTAAAGGATGGAGACCTCAGGAAAGGAGGGTGCATGTGTGTGTGTTTATTGGCAAGAAATGGGGGACCAAGATGAGAAGCTTCAAAGGACAGTTTGGTTGTGGAACTGGGACAAGGGGCTGCATAAGATGGGACAGAGTAGATAAGACTACTGTGAGAACTGGCTGCAGGAACAGACGTCACCAAGTTTAGAAAGAATGGGCAAAATGGCCTACTTCTCCTATCACCCACCACCTTGTATAACAGCACTTCCTTGTCTTGGAGGCAGCAAAATAACAGGTGAACAACTTCAAACCTAGAGGCTTTATAGCAAGATGCTATAAAGATGCTTCTCAAGAGCAACGCTGCTCTTGAGAAACGCTGTTCTTCAGCACGTTAGAATGAAACCCCGAACCCCATGGAAATACTGGTCAGTGACGCCAGCCCAGCGTTACATTAGGAGCCTCACAGCAGAATCAAGAAAACCCAGTTTCCTGAAGAAACTTTTAGCTGCCTTAACAGTATCTGCAACCTTTATCTTCGCATCTTGCATCATTCACTCTCCTGCTTTCAGCTTCTCCAACAAATGCAGCAGGAGCCATATGGACAACGTTCGCCTTCACCGTKCAGTCTTGCTCCCTCCCCAGAACACAACCATCCTTCCTGTTGAACGAGGCRGAGGGGAACAGCAGGCAGCCCTGTAAGCAAAGCCCGTGTCCTAATACGCGCATAAAAACGTAAAGTTAAGAYTGCTTGCTTCTCCCATTTCCTAGCTAGGATATTTTCCTTACGCAACATTACCATTCTTTCAGATCCATCTGTTCAGCCTGGAAAAATTTGGTCTCAAATATTTTGCCCACGTATTCAGAGACTCTGCTGATATCAGAGCTGTGAGTGCTCAGCGCTTTCGAAATTCAAATGTGGCTTCATTTCCAGAAGAAACCTGTCTGAATGAGACCGCTCTTGGGTTTATAGTACAAGAGATAAAGGCACTGGGAATTTTTACCTGTAGGAATAACCCAGCTAGCTGGAGAAAAAAGAAACCCAGAAGTTYCAGACTTACTTACTCAAACCTAACATACAAAAGCTAAATTAAAATAGTCAGAACTGCAACATGACTATCCTACTTAAGAACCAAACAAAGAAGAGGTTACGTCATATAACCTCTTCCAGCCACTCGCTCCTTCGCTCTCTACCCCAGCAGACTAATCCATGCAATCAAGTATTCAGCGTGAAAAGGCCGTTTCTGGTACAACGATCAAGAACGGTTACCCACAGACAATGAAGCGATCTAGGATGGATCAAAGTAGTACTCGGTCTAGGATGGATCAAAGTAGTACTCGGTCTCAGGGTTACCAGAAGTTGCCATTATTAACACAAGCACGCAACATTGAGTCCACTTAAAAAAACCCTTAACTTAACGGCACTCAAAATGATCCAATCAGCATTAAGAGAAGAAAAAAAGGCAGCAAAGTATAAGACTGGTGAGTGTTCAAGGCAAGGAAACCAAAAAAAAAATCAAAATGATCATTCTGAGGCACTTCAGAAATGGAACAGTTTCTTACACATTTCTGCAATTATTTTCCCTAGAGCATAAAAAATGCATTTTGGGCTCTTATTCATGAGTTTTAGAGACCTTATTTATTATTCTGTCCATCTGKGTAACAATAAATCTTAATACGAAAAGCTCTTTTCAAGTTTGATATTGTGAAATTTTAGTGTATTGTGGCCTAAATAAATATGTGTACACCATAATCCTGAGAGCTCTCAAGGCATCCGAAACTCTGGGCAATAATCTGAAAGACTACATTTAGGTGTTCTGTGAAACCCCTGAAAAGATAATTTGTTCCTTTGACAAGCTAAGAGTTGGACTCCATTCAAAGAGCTCTTACTAAACATCCCTAAATGGCTATCATGGTAAAAAGAAAAGGGAAAACTGAAAGAGAGAAAATACCTAGTTTACTATAAAGGCGACGGTGTAAATCAACACCATGCTTCTCATAAAAGCACCAGTTCTGAAGMCTACGGTGCCCCTCCTTATTCAGGCCACCTATGCCAACAGATACTACGGACTTCCAATTCCTTCCCCAAATAAAGGATGCCAACAAGAGGGAAAAGCCGTCCAATCCTGCCGGACAAGCTACGCTCCAACAGAGTCATTTCAAGGCACACAACTGAGTTCAAAYGAGGATGAGGGTGATGGTGCTTATCTCTAACTCCTATAAGCGGGCAGGTAGGAGGAAAGGAGAAGCTGCCATGATTCCCAAACTAAGCACTACGAAACACATCATCATCCAGAGCTAAGGAAGAAACCTAAACAYGTTAAGGCATGGAAATGGAAAACCTAGGCAGCAGAATACGTATACTGGCTCACATAAATCCCTGCACAAAGTCCTTTGGCAACAGATTTAAAAAAAAATTATGCAGTCGTGGAACGAGAAGCAAAGTACTTTCAAGGATCAGACACTTCAGGACAGGAGCAACTAGTTTCTTCCTGAAAAAACACAGTGGAACTGGTATYAAATAATCCAACACATAAAAGGAAATATTTAAAATATTCAATAACCAGAGAAAACTGAAGAACTTGGACCCAAGASAAAAAGAGAACAGGCTATACAACAGATAGGCCAAAGGAGTACTGTTAAATGAAAATAATAAACATTGCATGTATAATATAAATCATTTGGTATTACACAAGAATTTAAGCCACAAACTTAAGAAAAGAAGTTGGGAACTCCTATAGAGGCTTCAATAAAACACTTACTCCCTCTGCAATCGCAGAGCTAATAAAAACAAACTTAGCTCAAATAAAATCTGGAATGAAAAATGCCGTGAAATCTATTAAATCATCACTGCATAAGTCAACTGGATGTTATCCTCAGAGCACAGCATTCAATTCCAAACATGGAAAATAATAATAATAATAAATAATAATAATAATAATGATGCAATCCTGGAAAGTGGAAGGGGRATCAATGATACCGTCAGGGATGCTGAAGTGAAACTTCATACATAGAGATCTGGAGAACACGGACTGCTCTTCTTGAATTGGAAATGGGACAGAAGTGCACAAAGACAGACATGGCATCTAGAACAGAGAGAGAAATGTTTCTTTTCTCTCAACACAAAAGCAAGCAAACATGGAGTGAAAATGAACGGCAGGTAGGCCAGAATGCGAAAGGAAACCATTTTCCTCCTGACCTCCTAATTAATCCATGGATCTCTGTCTAAGAAGAAAGTGGGACCTAGATCATATACCATACCAAACTTTATAAGAAATATTAGATATTTACAAAAACAACAAGATAGACAATTATAATAAAAACAGGAAACTACAGATTCACTGAAGAATTACATATCACCTAAATCAGTTAGAGCTTTTAGACGAGGGCCACTCAGAACATTTCTCTGCAGGGTTTCTGTCACTTTTCTCTGAAGCAGCAGGCCTTGGCCACTGTCAGGAAGGACAAAAAGTCACATAAATTGATGGCCTGATCCAGTCTAGCAGCACCTACCTCCCTTTATCATTACAAGTTTCTCCTTTTCTACTGCTGTATATGATACTGATTTTTCAGGACAGAAGCCCTGTGTTGTCCAGATGACCAGGGTAGACCATGTAAGAATTAGACCGATAAAAGGAAAGGGGGAGGAGGTTCGTGGATGAACACACGCTGACGTACCCAAAAGCAAGTGCTAGCGGCCTATCCAAGATGTCTTCGGAATCATAACAGCACCTAAAAGGAGATATCACAGACCCAAAGCAAAGGGTTTGGGGTTTAAAACAATCAAACTAGAAAGGTGACACAGTTTAAGAAGAAAAAAAAAAAAAGCCTCTCTTCTCTTCCTGCTGGTTTTAAAATGGATGAGTAGTGCACAGCATCCATTTTCCATTCTCTAAAGTTCAGTAAACTTTCAGAGCGAAATATTAGATTTTTCCCTTTCTTCCAGCCAAATTATGCATAGACRGCAGCTCACTTAAATAAGTAAAATAAAAAGCCTTATGCAAACGTATTTCAATAAAGGGACAGTGCTCCCTGCTTGCTTAAATTAAGAACTTGACACAACAAAGAGATCAAAGCATGAATGCTCATTAACACTCCTGGTAACCTTAGCCCAGATGTACTTTCCTTCATYGAGCTGCGCTTCACATCCAAAAAGAAGAGAAATAGTGTGAAATAGGACCTAAGCGCTTTGTTTGTAAAAGACATATTTCCATAGCAGGTAGGAAGATCAGAGTCTTGTTTAACTTTGAAAACTGACTATTTACTAACAAGAAGTTATTTCCTATCCGAGAAATTCTTCTTTAATCTGCGGAGGCAGCAGTTGCCACCCTTTTTTCATTTTGACCTGTTTTAAGGTATTAACCCCCGGCTTGCAAACCCAACTCTGCAAACCAGTGACGTGGAGCAGCCCAGAGTATATTAGCCAAAGTACCYGCAGCTTCTGCTCAAAGCTTTGGAAATTACTCAAATACGAGGGCAGACCGTTCACAGAGAGCAGCCGGTCCCAGACGGCAGACCACATGGGGAGGTGGCAACAAAGCATCGCTGTGTGCAAATTCAAAAYAAGTCACTCCCGTCAAGTCATTAACAATACTGTTGGCACTTTATACACTGGATAAGGAAGATATAAAGGGATATGAATGTTTAAAGAGGCAATAAGCAGGATAACAGAATAATGAAGACTAACATGATTTGTACTGCAACAGCTCCCAAAGGCCCCGTTCTGGATGGGAGTCCCACAGCGCTACGTGCTACAACAAAATATGACTGATCCCCCGTTTCAGAAACCACACRATCTAAAGGCAATTAAGCTAAGAAAAATTAACTAGGAGATTAATCTGATTGTTTGCAACAGCTCTGCTCTTTAGATGCAATATGGTTTTGGAGTCAGTATTGCCACCTGAGCCTAGAAGAAAAGACGGTTACRGTCCTCCTCTGACAACTGGACTCCGGAGTGGTCAGGGATGCTAGGAAAGCAGTAAGTATTCCTCATCTCAGTCACGAAAAGCCTGGCTCACAGAAAGGTGATGTGGTTATCCTGCAGAAGGGAATAAAAAGATCGTTTTTCTGTTTAAGCAGGACAACATGGTTTCCTCATTTTTAGAAGCTGGAACTAGGTGTTAAATTTCCATAAAATCCCCTTAGATTTATGAAGAAATTCTCCAAGTCCATTTCCAYCAAAATATTAGCCTTTCATTTACATGATGTACCCTTTATAGAGAACATATTTTAAGAGAATGTTATAAAAAAATAGCTGGAAGTCATCCCAGAAACCACTGCATTATATATCCTTTCTGTAATCCAGCAGAAAAAGATGCTATATGTTCTTCGAGACTTGGAGACAGAAAAGGACAAATCATCATGGATTCAGCATTTGTTGTCATATTCCCCTAGGATTTCTCGAAATGCACTTTACGCAGAGGGAACTTCCCTTATAAAACACGCACAGAATTCTTCACTTATCCAATTGAAAAGATTTAATAAATCACCAACAATTTTTCTTTTTGCTTTTTCTACCTTGCAGCTCAAAGGGGGGCCATTTCCACAGTTCACTCACAAAACCACCAACATCCACGCACAAACTTAGTATGCAAATACTTGATCAGAATAAGTGATCTTGCACGTGGAACCTTGCTCTCCAGCAGTCAATAAAGCAGCAGCGTGGAAAAGTCTATTACGGGCAGAGGAACTGACAGAAAAAGGCATCCAAAATAACATCCGAAGAACAGTCCTGACATATATGCTGTTTAAAGACATAAATACAATAACAATTACAGACTCTGCTGTCAAAAGCGCTCAGCTTAGCTCTAAATACGAGCACTTCTAAAATCCCACCATTCGACACCAAATACTGCAAATTAAGTTAACACGGCCTACTCATCTTTAATCCAGTATAAAGTCCTGATACACCTAATTGCAAAGCACTGCTGCGGCTAAAAATTATTCCCCAGCCAGACAAAGCCTAGCGAAATCCCTTAACCCCCCTTCTTTTGGGGAGAAGAAAGGCCCTGAAGGTAACAACATATGGAAAATACATGAGCAAGCCACAGCCCAACAGAGACGCCAGAAAGCGGGGCAGCACACAGAAGAAAAGCTCTTAGTAGAAAGTTTGAGCTTAAACGGCATCCAGCTAGTTCTGAGTGTATTGGGGATCGTTTAGCAGCTAAAGCCTGCATCAGAYCCTGCTCGCACGGCTTGGAGCTCAGGTGTGCAGCACACAGAGCCCAGCGTAGCCAAGAGCCACCTTGAGGACAAAGCTGAGAAAACCTCAAGATTTCCTCGCTAGGAAGAGCGCGCACACACAAAAACTAGCTCTTTTTGTTAACAACAAGGCACCTGGGTAGCAGCAGGAGTGGCGGTAGGCGCACGCGTTTCCACGCGCAGACCGCTAACGTCCACCGGTTTGGGCAACCTCTAACCACGGGGCACCTGCATGGGAGGTGGTACGGGCGAGTCCCGGGGCACGGGGAGCACACTGTGCTCGATAAGCCGGTCGCAGAGGGCTRTTCCTAACCCAACCCCTTCTGTGCGCGGTGACACACCGCCCTCTCCTTCGCCCGAAGCGCAAGGTGCTGCTCCAACGCCCGGAGAAGCCAACGGGAAGATGCCCAYGGAGCTGACGGCAGAGACACGTGGAGCCACGCTCGCAGACCTTCCTGGAATCTGCTGCTGCGCCCTCGGGTTGGTCTCGGAGCATCATCTGCAGAGCTGCTTGGACCCAGGAACYCCCAAAACTGGGCATTTACCACGTTCCCCCAACTAAACGTTAAATATACGCTAATACTGTTTAGGTACCTTGCCTCCCCRGGGCCCTTTCCATCCTCGGCATCCGTGCAACTGTACCCATTAACAGCCAAAAATCAGATTAAGCTGCTCAGCACAGCTCACATTAGTGTTATCACGGTAGGAACGTGTTTAAATTTGACACCGAGTAATTAAACTAAATCATATGTGTTTAAAGCGCATTGTTCCAAAGGCAAACGCTCAAATCAYTGCAGAGCTGTGGCTAATTACGTACAGCAGTCAGCGCACCGGAGAGGCGACGGGGAAACGTTTCTGACAGAGCGAAGGGAGCTGCTACGCTCCGAACATAATCTGAAGAAAGAATATGGGTGTTGCACAGCTCATAACCTATAAATTAAACTGTCAATAAAAAAGAGGGAGAGAATAGGGGAAATAAAGGCAAAAAAAGAAAAACAGCCATTTCTTTAAATTAAACTCAGCTGCTGAAACCCTTTCCATATCTAACTGTATACATTTTTAATCCAATCTTACTTTGTTCTAAGCTTTATTTCCTAGATATCAAAATCAGCACAAAGGGCTATGTATTTCTCAATAAAGATTTGACAGGCTACTGAATTATACTTTTAATTTCTACTGGCATGCTACAACAGTTAATTTATACAAACACAGCTGCATAAAAACAAAGTTATAGCTGTAGAATTAATATTTTCATGAAAAATATTATTTGGCAGCCAACAACCCCTGAAAAGGAAAAAAAACCGGTGGGTGATAAAGAGTTCTACCTAAAATGACTAATGGGGAGGAGGAAGGAAAGGGCAGCACGCGAATCTGCTGCAAAATATAATGTAACTATTGATCTCAGCAATCGGTAGCAGGTTGTCTTTCAGATCACAGCTACTTTTATAGTTATACAAACGTCCTTGCTTGCACAACAGTGAAGGTCTTAAAACAACTGACCCAGTTTTTTCTTCTTTTTTTCAGGGGTTGGGGCTCCAATTCAATCTACACATAGGGTAGCAATTAAAAAACAAAACCACAACAAAAATGCAGTGAATAATGAATGATGTTATACTAATGCTGTAATTCTCTATTTTAAGTGGAATAATCACGCCTATAGCAGCATAGCAGGTTAGTGACAGTTACAGCAACATGCAATCCAGTAATAACACACAGTTTTAAAATGCTCTTACACRACAGAAAACCTGAAAAGGCAGGAGGCTTTTCAGATGCTGGACTCGGGCACACAAAATGAACTACAGGGAATGCTGTCGGGAGATGTATGCATCTTACCTGTGAGCACAGCTTTTGCTGAAGGGTCCGCCAGATCCAGCGCGGATTTCCCATCGGTGTTCCGAATGTTGGGATCCGCTCCGTGCTGCAGCAGCACTGTGCAGGGAAAGCAGAAACAGTATCTCACCTCGGGGATACACAGATTATTTACTGTCAAGTGTCTCCTCGGCATGATGTAGGCATAAACACACATCGCACAATTTTCTTTATTTCCCCCCTTGTTTCTCCCTTTTTAAGCACTGCAGCAAAGGATCTTCTCCGGAGTAAGGCTAAGTTGGCAAGTTAAGATATAGTAAGATCACATGACCTCGCGTGATAAACATGAACCCTGATTCTCTCGCAACGCTCCGTTTCGGGTCCCTGCTGGCAGCTCGCCGGGAAGCTGTGCATCCGCCGACTCGCGCTGGGAGATGTGCTAACTGCGAAGCCGGCTCGGGTCTTCGCTACCACTCCTGCTGCTTGTTGCCACTCCTGCTCCTCGCAGCGCTGAATATCCAAAGCCTTCCCTGCCTCTGTGCAGCAGCAACGCTCCAGCCTCTTAGCAGCTCACCGCTTGCACACAAAATGTTAACCACAGCAGACTGGCTTGCCTTCAAGAAGTGTAAGAAACAGGGTAAGATGTGCATCTCGGTGCCCTGTGGTCTGTAYGTTCAGAAGCTACTATTCTTCCCGGTAATTTTTTTTCTCCCTACTAAAACCGTTGAGACGTAAAAAATTAAGTCACATAAAAATGTTCAGAGCGCAGTATGCAACCATATGCCCAGGAAGGCATTGCTACAGTGAATTACCACGCACACAGCTCTTCAAAACACTGGAAGCCTCTGCCTCACCTTTAAACTCTTTCGGCCAGAACCAGCACGATGACGATGGGATTCGGACCACCTGCCTTTCGAGACTACGGCGTTTTCTCCCAACCGCAAAGTCCACAGCAAAATTAAAGGTCTGTGGGAAAGGGCCCCGATTCTCCCCTTCGCCCGATCTCGTGCAAAATAAGCGCAGCCTCCCGGCAATTCGGAGCGACGGATTCGCGGCTACTTTGGACAAGGGTGAGCGACCGTGCAGCGCACAGAGGAGCGGAGACTCGCTGCCAACGGGACAACAAATAAAAAGCAGCAGGCGTTTCCGGCAGCTCAGGCAGCAACGCCTGTGGATACGCAGCTGGACTAATGGATTCAAGGCGCAGAAATACTGGCAAATGCTCCTTGCAACCGAAGGTGCAAAAAYGCTTCATGGACAGGATTCTCCAGAAAAAAAAAATTAACCCAAACCAGAACAGAAGTAATTAGCAGTAATTATATTTAATCAGTGAGAGGTTTTTCAGAAATGAACTTTTTTCTTAAAATCTTAACTGGTAGCATTATTTTTATTCCAACTTCTCTTCTTATATAATTTTGACTTTCATTGCCAAATTTCTGAAATTCCAGCTAAAATGTCCTATGCTGCATGCTTGCCTTAGGCTGCATTTTTGCAAAAGTCTGGCATGTTAATGAAGTAAATTGACTTATTTTATGTTCTGTCAAGAAGCTACAATTCATTTTTCCATGTTTTTGAAAGAAGATTCAAGTAGGAGGATTGGGCTTTTCCCTGAAGTGCTTTTTTGCTGTTCCAAGGGGAAGACACCAAAACAGAGAGAGAGAAAAAAAAATTTCAGCTAGCATGTGCTCATAGAGGCTTATTAAGAGCTGGCACCTACGTTTTCTGGAGATGCCATCTGTGCCACGCATGCCACCACCCCCTTAGAGATCTTACTCATGGACAAGGCTGCCTCTGAGCCAGGCTCACAAGCCCGGCAGAGGGAGGCGAGCAGGACTTTTTCCCAGAATTTTTAAGCGCAGTAGGYGGTACAGAAGGTAAGTATGGAGAGACACAGAGTATCTCCTGCCTCTGCTCTCCTGGAACCTCAAGTGAACCTAGGTATTCTGGAGGACAGGAAAGCCATTTGCCCCAAAAGACGTCAGGGTGAGAGCTGGACCCCAGAAGAAGGAACCAGCAACCAAACATCTATCAAGAGAAAAGGAGCAGGATAAAACGATCAAACACCACAGACTTGGATGAGAAGACATTGAAGGCTTCACGCGGCAGAGTGTCTGGGACAAAGTACCAGGGGAGAGAACTGAACAAGACGACAGGCAGCAGGGGAAGAGATGATAGCTCAGATGAGAAGTCCAGGAAGAAAGACCAGGCTTTTCAGAGGGGGATGACTGGGATTTGGACGAAGTTTGGAGGTTTGAACTAGCACAAGAAGAAAAGCTGAGGCAGACTAGAGTACAAGAACGGTGACCATGGTAAGTGAGAGCTAACAAGTGCAGAGACATCAGAGATCTGCAACTGCCTTGAGCCTGTTGCTGAAACTGAAGCCCAGATTTTCAGTCTCTCAGTTCTTCAGACCTATGCAACCCAAGAGCGCTTCCCCGATACCTCTGCTTGTGCCCAGAGAAGATGACAACCCACTATTACTTTCAGCTCCTCTCCTGGCTCAAAGGGCAAAGGATTATGCAGCGTATCAAAAGAGTTCAGTCTCCCTAACGAACCATGAGGGTTTTGGTATGACTTACAACCCGCAACTTTTGTCTCGGGGTTTTGATTTTTTTTTTTTTAAACCTAGGCAAATACACACAAAAATGGACTAAAGATGCTTCAGCTGGAGTCCTACAAAACCCCTGAATTAGCGGCTACCTGCGGAACATGTGCTTGAAGTGGCCACGCTAGGCTGGGAAAGGGAATCTGGCAGAAGCCAACTGCTGCGGCCGTGAGACTTACCCTTCTCCTGCCTGCTCATCCCGCTCTCCAGAACCCTTCCAACTGCTCCGAGAGCCAAGGCCACGGTCCTGCAAACAACAGCCTCCGTATTCAGTCCTACACACAGACCTACCCCGTGCAATGAATGAAGTAGGGTCTCAGGAAGGGAAACTGGACCATATAAATAGGGACTGCATTAGAATGTAGATGAATAAAGGGGGCAAATTCAGGACACAAAGGCAACCTTATTTCTTGCACTTYTTATAGACTGTTTGACTTCATCTTTTTAACACATTTTTAGCATAWAATGTCACAAAAAGAGATTCAAGCAATACTGCCATCAACATGAACATTAACAAAAGAAATCCAGCATTTGATGTTTAGCCTGTCAGCGTAACACAGCTGTACTTTTGTACCCAGCAAACCACAGGTAGCTTCTAATTGAACGTTCTCCTGCTTCTTCAAAACCTTTAACACTACAGCCCAGTGTAAAGTCCCTTCTAACCGCAGGATATTTGAGATCTAGACACAGTATGTCTCCCTAAATTTCCTTTCTAAATGCACCAGGACATGTAAAAATGTCAAGACAGATCTCCCGTTGGAGCAAAATATTCCCTTTATAATGAAACACAACAGAAAAGCCATTCTAGCTAACTATAGCTATTTTGGATTTCAAACGCTACACGCTGATTTTTGAGGATGGCTTCCGAGCAGCCTGAAAAGGAGACATTGCATAGTTTCTATCAAGACAGTCCAGCGTAACGAGGGTTTGCACACAAATTCACTCCTGGAACATTGTTAATTAGCATATTTTGATATGCTGATTTATTTCTTCTGGACAGTGGCGGCACCGGGATGTATTTTTTTCTGCACTGCAGGCAGTGYCCTTAATAATCTGACAGCAATATTATTACCTTGCTCTCCTTGCCTTTCCTACAGGCCACATTGTACAAACTGTGAAGAAGCTCTTCTTTTAATTGAATCTTTATCTCCTACAAGGATATCAAAGGCTTATAAGTTCACCTGTAGAACAATCAGGGACTGCACAATGGCTTGATACATAATTATATTTTTACCCCTATTACTACTAACAATATATGTCTGATCTTCACATACATCTAACTTAATGCCTGACTTAATCACATTGATATTATATCAAATCGGCATTAGAGATAAGCAAGGCCAGAGTCTTCCCACCAAAAAAGAAAAAAAAAAGAAAATATTGCAGAGCATGAACTTACAACCACTAAACGTTTCAGATTATTGCCAACTTGCTACAGCAGGATGAATCCCGACATTAAACACGTGGCCTACAGCCTCCTGGCACAGTTATTTTGAACTGTGAAGCTAAACAACATTACTTAATTCGTCTGTCAAATTATAAACCCCTAACTACAAGCATTTTTACTTTTAGGCATTCTCAACCTTCACATTTTCACCAGCAAGGTAGGGCAACACCTTCCATGGTAACTATAGGGCAACAAAGGCACAAGTAAGTTTTCCGAGAAGAGGAGTAACAGGAGTTTGTCTGCACACAAACCATCACTTCAGCAGTCAGGCCTTCATCCTTCATCCTGCCTCAGAAGCGCACTGAAAGAAAGCACTTTCAACTGGGAGTAACCACACAAACGCAAGGTTTTGTACCAGAAATACAACTGAATTGATTTTTTATTCCTATGATAGGCATGACCAAAGAGCAGAAGAACATTCTGGTTATTGATCGTCTAGGCCTGGCACCCACAAGCTTCCTGAGCACACTTACAGGAATGCTGGTACAGTTCACATCTGGTTTTGCGTCAGATGCACAGAAGCACGGAAAGAGAYGCACACCCAAATCCCTGCCTGTTGAAAGGAAACATAAAAACAACCGGTAGACCTTCCAGATGCACCTGTACTTAAAGGCGCCTAGTGCTTTTAATTACATTGCCTGAGTCTTCGGTTCCTCACAGCTCTGCCAAACCAGCTGGGCTTACCTTGTCCTTGCTCACGTTGTCTCCTCTCTCCCCACCAGTTTCTCCACCGCTTTGTCCCACTGCCTTGTGCCTATGGTCTCTTCCAGCTGCCTAGCTCTAGCATACATCCTTTCTCCCCACTTTTCAGCTTCACCTTCTGGAGAGGACTTCCAAAGGTGCCTTCCAGACTGAATTACTGTAACTCTATCTACTTACTCCCAAAGTATTGACGCATGAAGAAGACAGCTTTAAAAAAAAAAAAGTCCTCCCTTTGAGTCACAATATATCCATCTTCTCTCTGAAAAAGCATACCTCCAAAGTTGAGCAGTCTCTCATTAAACTTAGGACTCAGCAGCACACCGATCTCGGTACTAGTCCCATGTAGGATACGTTCCCAAATTATACTTAAAATTGAAAATTAAATGGGCTTATTTATCTCCACATTCTGAAAACACCCAGACAACCCACTGGAATCCAAACTATTAATTTTTTCAGATGAGGCTGAAAAAACCCACCTACTTCTACTTGTAAATCAAACCATGGACATTTTGAAGCTTTTCTCATTACAAGAACAGTTTCTTAACTAGAAATTATGTTTCTGCAATTCAGATCCAATAAACCTGTTTTGACATGTTACCAGACATGCAAGCCTGTAAAATCACCCAAGACAACACAAAAGTCGCAGTATCCTGTTCTCAGCCTCCTAAAGTTGAACACAACAGATATAGCTAATAAAATTGCCCCACTGTATTGCTGATCAACATCCACCTCTGAACAGTCGCAGTCTTGCCTGCATGCTACCAAGGACTACGTTCACCAACCACAGAAAACACAAAGTGGAAATGTGAGAGACAGTATCACCTGAGAGGCTGCATGCAGCTCTAAGTATTACTTGACCTGACACATCCCCGGTGTGGCAGTCTTGAGGGTTCACAAGGCTACCAGGGTCCATTTGATCCAGCTATTCCCACAAGCCTCAGAAATGCCACTTCCAGCCCTCAACTAAGAGCAGTAGGAAAAAGGAGATGAACTGGCCCTACGCTCTTGACCCCATCTCTACAGCAAAAGCCACGCAAAGCTGAATGCGAGAGAGGTTTACAGAGCAAAGAGGCTAAGCACAACGAAGGATTTAGGTGGGGGTCAGGACAGGGTAAAGAGATAACTGGGCATATGTGGGAGCACTGCAGGTAGTTTATTGGTAGGAAGGGATGAAAACTGGCTGTCAGTTTGGGGACAGGAGGATAGGAACGCGTGCGGTAGAAGAGAGATGGGCAAACATGGAAAACCATGAAGAAGCAGTRACCAGAAGAGGCAAAAATGCAAAGGACAAAGCACTGGAGAAAAGAAGGTGAAGAACAAAGGCAGGCTGGGCAGTTAACTCCCCAAGTGACTGGAGAAGTCCCCAAGGGTGCTGGTAGGAGAAATAAGAAAGAAGCTGCAGCAGGCTGGATCTCCAGGAAGAGAGGAGTTCACAGACAGTTAACTGCAGAAGACTCCGAAGATCTGCATTAGAGCAGCTGTTTTGCAGGGTTTTATTGCTCAGACTGGGGTGAACTCTTTAAGGCCAAGAGCTGCTTTCTCTGGGACAAAGTCTGAGGACCCCATCAAGCTGAGGAATTATGTCCTGCTAATCTCAACGCCCCTTTGACAACGGGGTTTTGCAGAACTGCAACTATCCGTTACCCCAGACTTATTCCCAACTAACCAGTTCATTGGTTTTGTTCAGTGTTGGGGACAGGCGCAGCAAGAGACAAACTGCAGGCTGCAATAGTAAGAAGAAGTAGATGAGCAGAAGCTTACAAAAGTACCACTAGGCCCTGCTACACTGAAAACAAACAAAAAAATGCAGAGAGAACTGGGACAAAGTTCTCCAACAGCACAGAGAGCAACGAGAATTTTTACAGCAGGAGAAAACAGCAGATAATTGATCCTACAAGTCAGTTCCTGGAGATCTACAGCCTTCATAAGTTACAGGCACGCTTGGTCTTAAATGATTGTTTCCTAAGTGAAATGATGGTACCTCTAGTGAAGAGAGCAGAGTACAACACTGCATAATGCACTGAACAATACTTTGGCTGAGCGTGACACCATCCAGATACGCTCATAGCACATGCCCGCATGTTTCTACTACCTTGTCATTAGTTAAGCGACAGTAGCAACAGCTGGGGGTGTCAACATATGCTAGGGGAGAAGAGATGCGCAGCCGGCAGGCAGCTTGGAAGACAGCTCCTTGCACAGAGGCACTTGTTGCTTCATAGCTGYGTTGATCACTGCTCCTCTCGTTTTCCTGATGCAGGTCTGCTCTCACGAAAGGCGAGGTGCCACGTGTGCCCAGGGTGCAGAAACCACATCGGTTTTCTACAGTAACAGGGTGCAACTATCCAGCTGAGCAGAAGGCCAGCAAAATATGGAATCTAAACAGTGCCTGGAGGTCAGCTTTTCTTTCGGCTTAGGTGAAAAATTCAGAAACTAGTTACAAGGCAGCAGTAAGAAAAGCCTCAGAGAAGTGGCACGAACAAGGTCTCCATGTACCAAGCCACCGTGGGGAAGAGAAGATCGGAATCGAGACACAAAGAAGAGTATTAAGAAGCATCCTTTTAAAAGGAGCTTGTCCTATTTCCCCGTAAGCTCTAACTTTTCGGAAAGAGTTTGTCTCAGGGTGGTATACCTCAGGATGGATACCATGGTTAACCTTGCACTATAAAATACTATTAATACTATTAAAATTACTGTTAATATCCTAGAACTGTGTTTGCACTGGCTGTTCCGAAGATCGGGTTCATTTAACCAGACTAAGGTGGAGGAAAAGATCTGAACCGCAAAAAGCAGCAGGCATCACACTGAGCTCTTCCAATGGGGTGAGAAGGCAGCTTCTAAAGAGTCCCTCCTCCTGCACRGACTGTCCAAAACGGCTTCCCCATAAAAGTAAATGCATCTTAACTCTGACCACTTTTCTACACGTAGGAAGCACTACAAAATTGCTCCCTGGTGCTCCAGTTCTACCTACCGGTGATTAAATATTCAAAGGGAGAGAGAACAAGCGGAAAGTTGCAGGGGCTGTAGGCGGCACAGCAGGCTGATCATATCCTCCTGCCCTCGGAGAAAGAGCCATCGTAGCTGGTAGATTGCTCAGCCCACATGCACAGCAATTTAAAGCCTTGATCTTGCTGGACTTAATGAAACAAATATTCCCATTTCCTTTTTTGGATGAAATCCTTTCAAAGCGAAAATTTTCCATTTCAGCTAGCAGTGAGAAGGCGAAGTATATGCAGGTTAGGCAGAGTGCAGTTTTCAAAAATGCAACACTCCCCTCCCCACCCCACCCCTCAAAAAAACCCCAAAAAACAAAAACACACCAAATTTTGGGCATAATCTTAGTGTCACTATAGCCCATTTTCTTTGCAGATTGCTCAGAAAAGGCAAGCAGCAGAGGGTCCCAGTCACTGCACAAGAGCCATCTGGAGAAAACTCAAGCCCAACTCCTCTTCACATGAGTCACAAATTTCTAGTAGAAAAAACGGGGTATTTAAGTGGTCACATCAAATTCAGAATCAACAGACCAGCTGAAAATTGCTCCTGCCACGCTTCAGCCCTTGAAAAGCAACACCACCACTTTCTCATTACATTTTTTTTTTTGTGTGTTTAGGTGATTTCTCAATTCTACAGGGAAATGTTGCTTTCTGCAGGCATCTACAGACTTCCAATTTTCACCGAGACTCAAGTACAGCTTAAGAGAAGTACACACAAGCACTTCCAAGGTGTCACCTGAAATGAACACGTTGTAAGTGTAAGAACACAAGACCCTTCAACCAAAGATCTTAAAAAAAACCCCAAAACAACACACACACACAAAAAMCCCCACATCTCTACATAGTCTTTGAAAACATTTAGCCTATGGGTAGATGGTACTGGCTGGGACTTATTTACGCCACAACAAAACTAAACCCCTCTCCCTTGCAAGCAAGAATTCTGTGGCCGCTTAGTTTCCAAGCACTTGTTTTGGTATACTATTTATTGAACAGCTAGAAAACTTAACTGTTTTCCTGCTGTCTGAGCAATTTAAGTTCTCATCCATATCCCAAGCTGAAAGCTGCTTTAAGGACAACTCTTCATCGCTTGGTCCCAATTTCACTTTTCTCTGAAGGAACAGTACTATTTCACCTTTCTGCTGCAAGTTTTACTTAAAGAATGTCAGCTGTAATCCTGATATCCCACTTGGCAGATTAAGAGTCCTGCTTTCAGTGTCCTTAAAAAGCAAAAGCAGCCACCGAAACAAATCAGGTCAACAAATAACATCTCAAGAGGAAAAAGAACAGAGGAGAGTTAAGGGAGACCAAAGACCGATTCCAATCTCCTTTTGCAGATGCTAACCATTTCTTCCAGGTGAGGTTTGAAGAAAAACAAGCAAAACCCAGCGGAAGCCAGGTGACTGACTGCATGTGGAATTAGCTATGTGGCTATCGGAGTGCATTATTTAGCAGTCCAGTGAAATCTAAAGCTTGGGAAGCAATATAAACCTTTAAACTTCTCAGTTCCCTAGAGCCTGTCCTGCAGGACTGCTATCCTCCTGAAACGAAAAAGGTGCATAATCAACCAAAACCAGGTCAAGCTTCTTTTTTTAAACACCAAAAGAACTATACATTGAAGAGACATTCAAACCCAAGCAGCCCTCAAGCCATTCACTGAGGTGAGCACAAGAGGAAAAAGAAAAGAAAAAGGAAAAAAAMCATCATACCCCAAGAGCAGAGCTTTCTGCAGAATCCTGATCAAGAGTGCAGTCAACAAGAGGCGATTTTCAGATGTTACTGAGCAGTAAACTCAAGGATCCCAGTGTGACATGTAGGAAGACACTTTCCAGAACGGAGTGCTGTGATTATTCCTAAAGCTATCTCCATCTTCATCAAAAGATGAAGCTTCATCAGCTCAAGCTAACTCCAACRCAACTTGTGATTGAAACATTGCGTAACACGCAACAGAACTTCTTCAAGTTTTATTAGCATGAGAGGCTGTACTGCATCAAACAAGGTCCACCTGGAGCAGGAATCCTGTCTCCAGCAGCACCCAGAAGAGGATACCTAGGGGACAGCACAGTAAGGACATGGCAAGAACATGCAAGGTTTCCACARATACTCCCTCAGCTTTCAACAGTATGCAACTTGGGGATGGTGTCTCAGTCACACACCCTATGCAACAGCCAGTAACACTTTAATGAGATTGACAGCTGAAGCTCTTCTCAGCATTAAGGCCACACCGTGACAAACAACAACTTTTGCATGTTCTGCACAAACTTTCACCTCATGCCAGTTTTGTATCAGTTTACGGCACACGGTTTATCAAATACTTAAGAAATACAAAACATATGTGAATTTGTAGGGACATCAAGCTGATCAGCCCATGAGATCCTGGCTAAGCCTGTAAGCTGGCCAGAAGACACTGTTATTCTCAAAAATTCTCAGTTTCCGAAATAAACATCAGGAAGCTGAGAATACATGGAGCACAAACAAGTATAAAACTCCACTAACAACTGCCTAGCTGGCAGCACTACATGCATTAGCCCTGGAAATTTTCCCCCAGGCAGCATTTTAGACTGCATTGTTATGTAAAAGAGTCACATTGCTTTCTATTCTTAAGCGACAAAAGACCTATATCCATTTGCCTTACAGTCTCCGAGCTGCTCACCACCCTGCCCTGCTGATACAGGGCAGCACAAGTCTTATTCTGTTTAGCATTCGATCTTTGACAAGCAAATACTCTGTGCTGCAAAACCCCCGCAATCTGTCAGCTAAGCTATCATCACCCGTGCTTGCGGGTCCCCCTCCAGGGAAGCGTGCATGCTAGATCAGCCCGAGCGCGCGCATCTTCTGCGTTGCACCCGCGTCCTGCACAGCGCTTGTACCGCCCCGACCAGGAAAATGAAAACAATCTTTTGCCGTCAGTTCCTCTTGGCTCCCCTGTAATTCGTAATTCCTTCTTTACAGTCGCACTACTCGGAGCAGCTRAAGTCTAAGCACTGCAGTAACTGTAAGGACAGGGACTGTTTACTTTTCTTTACGTTGCATTTGGAAGACAACTGAGCAGTCCCACTCTTGATAACACGAGTCTAAATTTGGTATTCCATCTTGTAGCTAAGCCACAGGCACAGTGCCTAATCCAGGCCAAGGAGTTAATCCACATTGTTTCCTCGGACAAGATGCCACAAAGCATGAAGATGACACACAGCAGCAGGAACAGCAGGATCCACATCAGACACTCTGGCCTTTCCTAGAAACAGCTTTATCTTAGAAGCTTGGTGCTTTGGCATAAACGTGGAAAAATGACTGCTTACTGAGTACAGGTGTCTGCATTCACCATGAGCTCTAGCTGCATGAAAGGCTAAAGTCAGGACCACRTGGACCAAGAGACAAGCGCTCGGTCTTTTCAATAGGCTTCTATCATCTGTCGTTTATTTTGTAGAGCTGCTTTATGTTGTGGAAAGACCAAATCACTAAAGGGACACCTGCCTTTGCTGTTCATTGTATGACAAATATTTAATCACCTGCACACCTGACAACCAAAGCTTTTATATCCTACAGTCATACTTTAATCAGTGTTGTCCATTAGACAAGGAAAACATCCGAGAACGCTGCTAGAACTGGCCCCATTCMTTTATATCATAACAACTACGCTTATCTATGGACCGCTTTTTAAACCATGTATGAACTGCATTAAGGCCACATGGTTTCTCCGAGAAGCAAAAGTAGATATGGCTACAGTAAACAGAAGCATAACCTCGTAAGATTAAATATTTCCGCAAAATATTTAGGAAGCCACTGTAAGCTAGCATCACACACCTGAAAGCACACAATTTCAGTGTCTGCAAGAGCAGTACCTGTTCCGTTACACTGCTTTGGATAACGTGCACCTTTCTCTTCCTCTCCCAATTGGCTAACAGTTAATACCAGTATTTTAGAAGACATTACTTCCCATGAATGCACTGCAGCAAGTTYTCCAGCGGTTGCTGCCATAGATGCTGCCCTACCACCTCCTTTGCTGCAAGCAACCAGATTCTGATTCAATCAACGTCTCTAAGGAAATGYGACAGCAGAGTAAAAGACCATTCTCTGTCCCCGCCAGACTCTCCCATGCCAAGCAGCCAAACAAGAAAAAAAGACTACTTCTCTTGATACCTGCATTTTAGGAAAGAGGAACTAGAATTGGGAGAAAGTTTAAAACCCACAGATGATGGCTCGCAACGCATTCTTGACTGTCAACGCAGTTCAAACCCAACAGCAAACAAGAYGGCTTCCAAAATACAGTGTATGAAACCCCAGACCAGGCACCCCTTCTCTATCTATTTTCATGAGGTGGAATTTCAATCAATTTTTCAGCAACATCAATACCACAAAAGAAATKATAGCCTTAAGCACTGTAAACAATACAGGAACGTGACAGGTTTTACAAGCCTTCAGCACCAMTAGTTTCCCAATATGGAAGCGAAAGTCACTTTATCGGCATAACCGCTCAAACCCTGCAGACAAGTCTTCCTCATCAGAAGTAAGGCTCATTATAACTTAATTCGTACAAAGAATCATTTTCTTTGCCATGAAGTTTGCTGCCGGTTTCAAGCTTCTGAAGAGGATTTACCTTTTGAATTAATCCAGCTCAAGGTTTGGCCCGCTCGCAAATGGGCGCAGCTGGTAGGGCTTCAACCTTGCTGCCCACGATCCACTCATTTCAAGGCTCCCGGCACCCCAAGACCTCTGTCAGGCGCACACGGGTGACTGACACCGTCCAGTGAGATTTTCTTCACGAACCAYCCCTTACAGCTACACGCGCACAAAAGCGGGAAGCCAGCAAAAATGGTTCCCTGAAGCCTTTATGGAGAAGCACCTCRCTGATCAATCCCATTTCATTTCGGTAGCTTCTTCCGTAACGGTAACTACTGTAGACTGCACTGCGTGGACAGAGCTGCCGGCAYGCAGATGGCACATACTAAAAAGAGACCTTTCACATGCAGGACTCGATAACTTCCCTCCTGGCCCTCCGCTACAGTTCAGAGGGGAGCATTGCAGCGTACGTGCAGTGGCAAAGCACCCCAAACTATCTTCTGCGGTCACTCGTAACAAAAGCCACGCTCTCACGCTCTAGTCCTTTGCGACTGTGACAGCAGAAGCATGATGCCATCAAGCTACCAGTGTATGATTTCAATGATCACGATCCCCCCCCTCGCCCGTTCTAGATAGACCTTATTCTCAGGATAAGAGAATACGAGAATCTCCTTTCAATAAGGGAAACGAACTACATTTTGTTTTATACGATGAAAAAGGTAGTAAGATTCAGCTCAAGATGCTCTCATTTCTGTGAGTAGCTTAAGCAAGCAGATAGAGGACATGAAACTACTAAACCCACGAACAAGAACATCAGCAAGACAGCAAGAGCATTCTTCCACTACACCTAAAACATGGAACTTTTATCCTGCTGTCGCTATCAGGCCAACTTCATTTGGGAAGGATCCTAGAAACAGTATGGGTAGCCATCATGTAGTCACAGGGTTTAAAACCGTTTACTACTCAAAGCAGAGTTCCCAAAACATGCTCTCACTCACAGAGCAGAAACAGACCGAGAGAATTCATAACGTGACTAGTCTGACAAGTCTGCTTCCACAGCGACAGATTTGGCTTTGATCAGTAAGGATCTAAGCAGTAGATCCTATTAATAACCACAGTGTTTAGTTTGCAAGCCTGGACGGGCAGCAGAGATGCTGGTAACCGGGGCTGCTTCGCCTAAACATACCAGACCATGAGGTAGCTTGGTTCTGTTCGCCTGGAGCCTTGACCGAACGGACAGGCACAGCTTCCCCACCGTAGGCACTAACCCATGTCACCCTAATGAAGCAAAGCTCCCGTTAAAAGTCTCTGAACACGATCAAAGGGATCCAAAGCCAAAACTGACACCACAGATGAAGGGGTTTCCGGTGCCCATGAGAACACCAGCAGGAAAGCCTCAGTTCAGTGCTGAGGGCTATCATCAGATCCTCGGTCATCATCTGGGGACTACGGGGCATAGAAGCCGAATCCCAACAGCCACCTTCAGAAAAGCAAATTCCACTAAGCAAAGTAATAATGTCYGAAACTCTAATGGAAGTGGATGTCCTAACAGGGATGAACGAGTCCAAACGCAAGTCACTGTCTTCCCACTGCACACTGTGAGCAGCAGCAATAGCTAAACAGTTAATACTGAGTGATTAGAACTCACTTGAGAGTTTTCCAACCATGTTACAAGATTCCTATTATCAAATTTCTAGGATGCCTCTGAATCAAACTCTTTTTTTCTTCTCCTAGAACACCAGTTCTCCAAGAGGGTCTTTGGAAATTCAGCTAATCTAACCAAAACGTGCATAACCCATTCCTGACGTACCTCAATTTTCAATCCCCCTCTTGTATCTACTAAGACGCTACTATTCTTATCACAGGCATCTGTTGACTTAAAAATGATTATAGCGACTAATGATTTAGCTGCTGAGTTAAGATGCTAAACCTTCCCCCCCCCGCCAAGCACTGGCTACTGCACAACTATGGTATCTCATAGCACTTCCTACGATTTTTTAATTTCTTCAAACAGTAAAATTTCACACATCTCTAACTTTCAGAGAGATACAGTTCCTCTAGCTCAGAAGGTGAGAAGCCTATTTTGCAAGCTGGCTGCACAGCCAAGCAATTCAATACTTGGGCAAATTACCATTTCTACAGTTCCCTTCAGGTTTGCTATGCACTCTCTCTGCCCACAAGCTACCTTTTGTAGATTATTAATCCAGATGGATTCCTCATTTGGCCTGCATTCCCTCCACATATCGCAGACTAAAGAAATGCAATGGCCAAAGGTAGTATCTTTACAGTAATCAGCTTTCCTCCTCCTTTCCCATTCATGAGAAGCACTACAGGGTAAGCAATGTGTTTTCTGACATGTTAGCAAAGACATCTGAAACAATAGCGGCCCCTATGCTAAAGGCAGGGCCTGTATGCTGGAAAACCTGCTAGTTTAAAAAAAAAAGTTTTAGTCCGTTTGCTTGCAATCTTCGAAGCATAAAAAGAGTAATGGAAAAGACCAACTTCTGCACAGGTTCTCTGGTTGAAAGAGAGAGACATTACCTTGACATTGGCATTAGGGATCGCTTCRCAGCGCAGGGACAGTAAAATCACCGTGCCTCAGGATCTTTCAAGGAAGTTTTATAATTGGCCCAGTGGAAACCCGTAAAAACATTTGGTCTAATGTCAGACTRCGTCATTTCTGATGGATCCTTAGCACTGCGTGGACTAAAAGTAATTTTAAGAAACTTTCACAGTTTTGTACAGTGTTGAAGGGAGCTTTTTAGCAGCTAGAATTTTTTTACTTCTCTGAAATTACCAAAATACCTCATAGGTTCAGATTCACAGAATGGTATCACCATAGAAGGCACTCATCATTTCCATGTGTAAAGAACGCCTTTAAAAATAAATATAAAACCTGAGACCGCTTTTAGACTAGCAGTCCTGTAGTTCTCACAACACATAGCTGGAGAACCACCCGAAAAAACAAGCAAACAAAAAACAACCACCACCACTACTCTGCAGGAACAGCTATACCCTCTGCAGAAACAACCAGAGGGGAGGGCAAAGCAAGCCCGGACAGACTGCATAAGCACAGCTTCCTTAAGGTTATTTTTAGCCTACTTTCTTAACTACGCACAGTTTTAAATCAGCTGTTACCACTCAGKAAATACCTTGGAGCTACTCCCATCCAGTGCTCAGCGACCAGAAAACCAAACAGAAAGAACACTATATCACCATATAAATCTACTGCACACAGTTTTGGTTCCCCCTCCATATYTATCCCCTCACCCTTCAAAAAAAATCAAAGATCAAGAAGAATGACAGAAGTACAAGAATGTGCAACAGGATAATCAGAGACATAAGGGAAGGCTAAATTCTTCAGCTTGGAAGAGAGACGTCTTGGGGAAGAAAAGATAAAGACTTATAATATCACAAAGAATACACAGAGGGCAAATAGGAAACAACTGTTCACATTTCTCCAAAAGCCTTGAACAGCTTGCTGTAAGTATTATCAAGCATAAGGTGTTAAAGCRAAAGGGTTTTTTGCGCATCACAATTAAGTTGCAAAATCCCATTGCAACAGAATGCCTTCAAAGACGGAAGTATAAAAACGTTTAAGATCCATCTTTCGTGATTTTTGTCTACCAAGGGCAATGCAACACAGCCTGGATACAGCCTCTACRTTAGGAAGCCCCACAACTGCTAATTGCCATAAGGAAGAAGGGCATACTCAAGGCATGCRTAGTCTCTGAGCATCTGCTGCATGTCATTGCTGGAGAAAAATGAGATACATGGACCTTTACATCTGAAAGGTCTATACTGGGGTCAGACCAAAGAGATGCATCATCCTTTTCCCCCCAAGCCTGACCTTCAGGACAGTCACTGCTCTGACTTTGCAGCATTCCTCCAAACACGCTTGGAGTTCATCATTCATTCATTCTTCCGTAAGCAAACATAGCTGTGCTTAATCTTGGAAAACAATACTGAGGAGAGAGGTGGGGGGAAAACCAACCAAAAACCCCCAAAAGACCACACTTATCTCTAGAAGCAGACTACAGACACTGAGAATGCATCTTCCTGATAGCTGAAGAAACCCTAGAGGCCATAAATACTGGAGAACACCATCTAACAATTGTTTCTAATGCTTCAATACATTTAGTCCAAAAATTGACTACATACAGCAAACAAAGCTTTACGATGGACCAATTTCCTTCGTAACTAAAAAGATCCGCAGCGTCTAGACATTCTTTAAGCGATGATCAGCGAACTACTACTGAGCRCTGCTTACCATCCCCCAAGATCTCCTGCGTTCCCAGACCCCGGACACAAAAGCAATCATCAGCACTAGAGCAACAGTCTGTGTTCTTCTAAAGCTCAGCACATCTGCATTCTCACCCTTGAAGTTCCTACACTGCCCTATGACTGCAATAGGCAACCAGTAACTGAGAAGCACAAGAAGCCGCATCACTATCGCTTGCTCTCTTCTACGGTTCCCTGGGGGAGAAGTTTGCGCATAGCGTGGCAAGTTTTCATTAGTTCACATTCCCTTATTATTTCCGTACAAACTAGCCAGGGGCAGAGTTTGTACCTAGCAGTCCAAGTGCAGTTGTCTGGCTGAGCAATAACGGTATTTTTTGTGGAAAAACGTAAACACCGTTTCAAGGCTAGCGCTGGACACAAGAGCGTTGTACAGTTCTAGTGCAGTCACCGTCTAGTTTTTGCTGGTCTTCTAACTCTGCTTCAAYGCCTTTAGTCTTCCTCTGAAGGATCATTGTTCGTGAATCTCCTGGGTCGCTGCACGCTGCTCAATTACCGCTTTGTCCCTTTTGGAYTTGTAAAATGGCCAAAACAGAGTTGCTATGCTAGATATGATAAAGGAGAGATGCAGACTCGGGTGGCAAGGAAGAAGGGGAAGAGAGAAGATAAACTGGCAAGYCTCTCACGTTAGAGCATTTGGAAGATGCCCAGAACAGAGATAGCCAAAAAATGAGGCTAGATGAATAATTACTACACMGTCCATTGCTTTCTGACAGATTTTCTGATGCTCACTAATAAATTCTGGGTTATGACAGCATTTCCAGACACTATTCTTCAATTAAAGCTTTATAAAGCGCATGCCTGGCATATCTGAAAAGGAATACCCTAAGAATGGTATTTGTACAGGCCAATTTCTTCCCTCATGCCAACTGTAAAAGGGTCTATATTTAAGGTGTGCTGTACCTGCTGCACTGTGCAAGTACTGGACAAAGCATGCTAAAGCGCTATTCAAGCATTTCAGAATTTGTGCCCTAAGCAACCGTGGTGCCATCACCCCCGTGTATAGCATGAGTTYCTTCACAAATCCTTTTGAGATGAAAAGCTTAAGACCTTAATATATAAATTTATATATAAACCCATTTAAGAGAAATTGGAAGATGCCAAAGAACAAAACACGCTAGCATGCTCTCGCTCTCTCTCACTATATATTTTTTTAAATAAATTCACTGCAAAGTCTATACTCACATTAYAGGAGTTCTATGAATCACCTAAATCCCAAAGAAGCAACGTGCTGCAGTACAGATTAGATCTAGTGATTAGCTGCACTGCCTTTGGTAATAACTCTTGTGCTAATGGATCAAATATCTGACTGAAGTATAAAATACAGGGTTATCAGCATATTAGTGCCCTCTAAATGATGCAGCGCATAAGTAACTAAACTAACCACAAAAGCTTCATGCTTGGGTTCTTGGTTATTTTTCCTTTCTTTTCTGGGGGATGCGGGGGGGAAGAAATCGGTTGCTGGACTCCAATCTGCCTGCAAGTAGCTTTGTAAAGGGAATTTCCGCCAGCCCTGCAGCTCTCCTCAGGGTTTGAAGGAATCCTACAACTGCAGCAGACAGCATAAGAACTTCAGGAGTTGACCAGYACTAAGTGCTGAATATTTTAAATATACATGGATCATCCCCTTAAYCCAATAACTGACCTTTAGAGTCACAGGTTTAATCTATGCATGTAACACAGTGAAATMGTGCAATAAAAGCCATAGAACCGCTTTTGTGCTTCTTTTCACCAAGCCCACAACTTGCTGAATTAGAGCACASCTTTAAAGGAACCATCAGTGCTCGACTCCAGAAACTAGACCTAGATAATCTCTTCAAATCATTTCCCACACCGTATGCCAAAAATTGATGTACCACATTATCTGCCCCCATGACCTAACTTGTAGGTGCTCACTTCTTTGGAGGAGCTTGTACAGGTTCTCCAGAGAAACCGCCCAAAGCTGCACTACCCATCCTGCACCACCAAAATCCTGAAGTCTGTTGCAAGCACCTTTCACCCTGCCACCTACAAACACAAAGGAAGACCCGCTGCTCTTCCTCGCTCCTTGTAGTACGGAGAGACTAGGCAAAAGGCAATTCTTTTCCAAAACAAACCCAGTCTTTCTTTACACGTCGCTTTTTCTTAATCTTTTACTCTGTCAGCCTTTTCCTATTAATTTGTATTTTCAGTCACCAGTTCCCAAAGCAGGCAGACTCCAGCACTGCACAAACCAGAATAGTTACTTCCTCCACCTCCCATAAAAAGTCCCAGTTATTGCCTGGAATTAAGCTCGCTTTTTTAAAATCACCATTGCCACAGTATTGACTGTTACTGTGACCTGCTAGATCACTGGATCTCTTCCCACAGTAATGCTGCCTACTCGGTAACTTCTGTAGGCAATTTCTCCAAGCAGGATATTTTCTATACATCTTATTCTTTACCTCACATGCACAGATGAAGTGAATGAAAATCCACCACAGTCCTTGTAAAGTATTTAAAAATACATACCACTAAGAACTTATATTTCAATACATATTTTCTCCAGTTTCCYCTCCCTCAATTTCTGGTGTTTTCTGAGTGATGATGTAAGTATTGCAATAAAGCAAATGCAAGGTCCAGGAAGTTTTGTAGCTTTCTCTATAGGAATTTTATGTTAAGAGTACTTAAGCAAATAGATATTATCTGAAATTCTAAAAATTATATCGTTATGTAGATAACATATAACACAAATATCACGCTCATAATCTTAACTGTAGCTTTTCTTCCACATCGGAGAAAAAAATATAATGCGTAATGTTGAACAGACCATTTTATTCAAGTTAGTGGATGTCAAATGTACCAGAATTGATCAGTAAGTTCAAAGAAGTGATCCAAGTCTATTAAATAAAAAGTTCCCATTTAGGGGAAAAGAAGTAATATTAAGTACACTGAGAAAAACATAACAGTGATAGACATTCTGACTGAAAACCACTTCATATTTTCTAGAGGTATTTAAAATGATTGAAGGGTTCAATTTTCTTTGAAATTACTTTGGCTCCARGCTACAGCACACGCCGAAATCATATAACCACTGCGAACAACAGTGTCCTGCAACCTGTATTGGAAAGTTTTGAAAGACTAATGAGGTGTTTCCCCACACTGCAAGGAATGAAAGGTTAACTCTGTCTTCCTAAACGCTAAGATGATATACAGTGCAGCMTGAAAAGCAAAGACATTGCCTAGTGAAGCTAGTTTTCTCAAGATAGATTGAGAAAGACTAAGAAATTTCCATATTCATATTTTGAAGCTTGTAATTTAACTGAGGAGGACACTTTACGCACTCTCTCCAGCTTAGTTTTCCRGGTGCAAGTTCAGCACGGGTTGTATTATACGCCATGAAAAAGTTAGTCTTAAATGACTTAACACTTTACCTACCTGCAGGTTTAAAGGAAGCTAGCTTTTAAGAACAAGCAGCAGATCCCTTTGCATCTCAAGTCCAGCACACGAGCAGTCACAACTGCACAGAAGCCCACCTGGTGAGCCTGAGGTTTCAACGTAAGCAGTGACGGACACTTACCGATGCACACGTCTATCTTCCCCTTGATGGCAGCTTCGTGCAGAGGAGTGTAGTTCCAGTTGTCTCTGGCGTTTGGGTCTGCCCCTTGACACAGCAACAGACTAACCACTTCAGCGTGGCCAAAAGAGCAGGCGTTGTGAAGGGGTATCAGCCCTCCATCGTCGCGAGCGTGAACATTGGCTCCGGTCTGTAGCAAGTGCTCTACAACGTCTTTCCTTCCGAAACCTGTAAGAAAACATCTTTCTGTTAAACTGCCTGGCAAAACAGCATGATTTAATAATTAAAACTAACTGCTCAGTCATAGTCCAGTTGYAGAGACACCAGAAGATATTCTGGATGTCCCTCCTCTTTAATAAAAAAAAAGCCTTTGCTTTTTGGTTCGTTTGGCCACAAAGCGAGAACACAGCGTCGCCTGTTCAAGCAATAGTTGGCAGATGCGCTTACGTTCACAACAGAAGCAAACACTACTGTATTATAACCAAAGTCGGACTGGCTGCCACTCCATCGCTTCAAGTTCTGCAACAGACTTGCTGCTCTTTTTCAAGAAAAGCCTTTCACAAGTTTTAGAAATTTAGTATTATCTATGTTTACCCAAAGTCGGGCAACAGAAGTGTTTTATCTATCATTTCTTAATGTAGGTCTCTATCTTGGGCAAGACCCCGCATCAATAAACAGTGAGGGAAACTGTCAACGCTCAGGCAGAACAACTTCATCTAAACCCCAAATACGTTTTTCTTCTCTACAAAGAGTCCGAGTGCTTCCAACTGACAGAAGGACTAGAAAGCGATAGACAGGCGATCCGATGCAATCCGAGACCTCGGTCAGGAAATTTGCCTCTGGAAGGACCCAGCCTGGGCACTCAGCCTCTGTCGCAGCCAGGGAGAACGTCACCGTAAAGCCAGCACCACGAAACTAATAGGCCTCGAAATCCCGCATCAACAGGTCAGGCCCTGACAGCCTTAGCTTGTTGTCCGAGATGAGCCTGGAAAGGAAGAGCTTTCCACCGTCCCAAACGCCTTACAGGACGGGCACAAAATCAGGTAGCRGGCTCGAGTGGGACAGTTTGAACTAGAACCTCATTGTTCATTTTCGTAGCAAGTTGCATCTCAAAGGCGGGAGGTCACTTTTGGAAACCTCAGAGCCGAAAGCAGTATCACTGCAGATTCTGCCACCTAGCTTAAGCATCAAGAATCCCATGTATACCATAACTAAGGCGATGAAACAGGTGAATTAAACGCTGCAGCAAGTGAAATTCCATCACAGTGATGCTCACGGGCAACCTACAGATTGCATCAACTCCACAGACAGATCACGGAATGAAAACATAACTAAAGGCATATTAGTCTCCTTCTGGAAGGCAAATACTAASATACAGAGCTCAAGAGATGCGAGAAAGAAGCTGCTGGTTCTCCCCCAGCYGGACATTTAGTTCAGCTTCACGCCCCCTTTTAGCCAGGGCAGTGTGCTAGATGCAACTGCGCAGGGCCACGGAGCAGAATTAGCCCGCTTCTCCCCCACCGTTCACGCAGACCGACCTCTGAGCCAGGTCTGGAAGCTCTGCATCCACACCAGCTTATCCAGATAGGGCTGTTATAGCTTGAAATCTAGTTTTCATTCAAGCTGCCAGCTAACCATTTTGCAGGGATTCATGCCACCTCCTCGCTGAAGTGCGGACACTCCTGCAGCACCCCTTCTTGCAGGACAAGTTTTCTAGTAGCTGACTAAGACTCTGCCTAAGGCAGGCTGGGCAGAAACAAACAGCCCGGAACTCCAGAACCCTCAAACCACAGTATTTTGGGTAAAGACGACAATTCARCAGTATCTTCATTTCTACCTGAAGAGCTGTTCTGTCAGACACACACAAGCACATGGAGGAACAGTTTGGAGGTGTCATCGGGGAGACACGCACAGATGCTCACATCCAGCACAGACTGCAGCAATTAACGTCTCGGTTAATCCTGTAGCCTAGGTGCAGCTTAAGGACTCCAACTCACAGGCACGGACTGACTGCTTCCGGATCRCTGTAGGGATTCCCCCGTCCTCACTGTCCCGAGCCCTCATCCGCCTGCAGCACAGATGCTCGAACCGCTACAAGTCACAGCCCGGCACACTAAGGAGAAACCCAAACCAGTTTGTTTTAACACAGGGGACTAAGCAGAAGTTCAGCAGCTGCGTCACAAGCTGCTGAGCCAGCCCAGCGGCGGGGAGGAGCCCACAGCCGGAGCGGCACCCGGCGCAGCTATCCGGTTTAGTCCTCACCGCGCACGAGCCGAAGCTCTCGGGGACGTTATACGCCGACCCCAGGACAGGAACCTCACCGCGGCAGAAATTACGCCGTAGGAATGGAAACGTGTGAATCAGAACCGGAACCATTAAAAGTGGTACGTAGTTACTCTCGTGACAACGCTGCTACCCGGAGATGACATCTACTTAACCGATCCGTGAGCAAGCCAGCTGCTACCGCAAATCACTGCAGCTGCTAGCCTGAAACTTCTCTGCTTCCGKTATAGAGCAGTCCAGGAACACCACACGCAAGTTTTCTAACAAAAAGGACAGTCTAAACGGGTGCAGTAGCAAGCGAAGGGTATCTGGTGCCTCTGCAAAGCCAGCAGGCCTGGGGCATAAACGCCGAGAAACAAGCCCTCGAGGCTCTGCATCTGTATCGTTCATCTGACTGCCRAAAGAAAATCTGGCGAGAGAGGAATTAGAAAGGGGCATTTTACGCTAAACAGTAAATAACACATTTTATTAGCCTTCAGTGTTTATAGGCTAAACCACTACAAGCAGTGCCGAAACTGCACCTGCGTTTGCTTTACATGTTCCTTCTCTCCCTAGAGAAAGGCAACCTGACCGTGCCCGAAAGCCCAAATTCCTTCRGGAATTGTTCAGTGATGCCATTTTCACAACTACAGATGCACTTTTTGAAGCTACTGTTGGACACAGTCAGCGATAAAGGTACCTTTGGAAGTGCCAAATGAACACCGTATAGCTTTTGGAGAATGAGCTCTTCTGTTCAGGCCTCCAGAAAGCACAGTAAAAGTTGCTGTAAATTTATCACACCAAACCACAGCCCAGCTTTCAAAGAAAGAGCAATCGGTTATGTGAATAGCTCCCCTGCCAAAACGTGTAAGAACTCGAACAGATGAGGTACCAGGAAGTTTTTAAAAAGATCGCATGACCACGTCTGACAAACCAGGCGTAGTTAGTAAAACCTCCTGCAACATCAGAGTCGCCTTTTGTAAAAATCCAGAAATACGAGGAGTCATTTGTGACAGATGAAACATGTTTGATGTGGTTTAAACAGAAGAAGCCATTTTGATTTAGTGTAAGATGACTTTAAAGCCTTAGTTTTGCATATTTGTGGTTAACCTTAAATTCACCAGGTCTAAGGAAGAATTCTCAGAGAAGGACTTGCAATCAAGGCACCCAAAAGGTGGCCAAGCAGAGAGGACTCTCCAAAAAGGCGTAACAGGGGGAGAGCCACGCTGAAAGGCCCACGCACGCAGGCTTTTTTCGGATGAGATGCACCCACCAGCTTCCACGTCACACAAGGCTCAACCCCGCAGCGACACCGTGCTGTGGCTACTTCCAAACCGGGCATCTCCCCTCGGGCAGGATCCCTTATTAGCTTGGTCTGCTTCAGCTATAGCACGGCCMAAGTGCATCCTACCTGCTCTCCTGAAATAACCTAGAAACTTATCGGGTAAGTTTTGAAGTAGCTCAGAAAAATATATTGTCCAGGAGAAAAAAGGAAGCATTAATCCCATTATAAAAAAAAAAAGGCAACAGCAAGACTAYGTCGGAAATAAATGGTAAAATATTCATCAGCCAAACCAAAGGAATGGCAAAAATTCAGAGGGGCCGAGAGGCTCTGTATTTCTTCAGTCATCTCGCATGAGACACTGAAGACCACAGCTTGTTTAGCCTGGCAAAAGCCAGGCGACTGACAAGGCTGTGACAGCTTCACATAAAACAAACTGTGAGACAGGCAGACAATTCAGAAAAAGAAGCCGTTTAACCAGTTCTTTGCCAGTGCTGCATTGCGGCCTCTTTCCAGTTTGCAAAGGCTGAATCACTTTAGGCTGAAAGTGAGGGGTTTAAAAAAAACCAAAAAAACCAAAAAGGATTTCTGCTAGAGCAGCTTAATGACTGAGCTTAATAAACTTTTAAGCACAACACAGGGCGCAAGGGAAGCGACGGGAGCGTCCGTCAGTGCCCCCATGAGACGCTCTGCTTCGGGCACACACCCGCGCTACACCCGCGTTCGGCTCGTCAGAAGCTGCCACACGGTAATAAATTACAGGCTTTTYGTTACCAGCATCCCCAGAAGCCGCGTGATTTGCTGCCCAACGTCACGGATCCTTTTCAGAAAGTCTGGCGAGAGACCAAGCAAGTAAACACAGGGACTGGCCGCAGGGATTTCACCGGTCAGTGCCATGTACCTAGCAGTCGGTGTGAACTGTTCGAGTACAACTGCGCTGCTTCGCCTGCTGCCCAGCTAAGGTCACGTTATCACGGCATGGTGTGGACTCCTCCAACCGSCAAGCCCATCCGCGGCAAAGCTGCTGTCAGACGCAGAGTCTAACTCAAAGCGTCCGCAGTCGTCCTGGAAAGACTTTTTACTTTCATTTTTCTCCTCCTTTCACCYGCTTGCTCTTAAAAATGCATTGGTCCCACAAGGAGCTAGTTTAAAGTTAACTAAGTGGATAATCACCATGCAAGCTGTGAACAGTCAAATCAACTGATTTAACTAAGCAAGCTGTAGAGCAGAACACAGTTTATTATGCAGAACACAACTAAACCAGTTGATTTAGTTAAGCAAGCTACAGAGCCGTCAAGGTGGGGAAAAGAGCACCTGGTTCAGTACTGCTGAAGGCCTGAAGTTTTGCATTTATATCTTCTTGTATTTCGATTCAAGGCATTTCAAATGGGAAGGAGATAAAATGTGTTGTATGGGTCAGGCAATACCACTGAGGAGAAGTGAAACAAGTCACCGGTCACAGACAAAAGCAACAGAGCAYTTCCTAGAAAGCAGCAAAATCGTGACACTGACACAGTTCACACGCTAGTAACACTACAGCAAACACACACACACGCAAAAGGAAGAACTCCAGCGCCAAGCCTGGTAATTCATTAACTCATCTTTTCACAAGGTTGTAAGGCTGCCAGGAGGCTTCCCAATCCGCTGCACAGTCACCACTCTTCCTTCTATACATACGAACCCACCTGAAAATGTTTAGCCCTGCTTTAAGTTGCCCAAGGCAGAATTAATCAGCGACTTCAGCTTTACGAACATGTCTGCTGGAGTAAGGTCAGACACCTCTTGTACGGCAAGGATAAATCAGGCAGTTGCAACAGAACGAGTCAGAGTGGTTCAGGAAGACACTGCCCCCCGCCCAAGCCAGGCTTTCCAAGGCAATTTAAGCTAACCTGTTTTACCTTGCACCCTARGCGGAGCGACTGTGGTCAATGCAGGCATTTCTGCATGGAGCAGAGGTGCGTAATAAGTTCCTAACTACTTCTGACCCCTTCCTGACTCTCTCTCAGGCAGCTAAGTCAGTCGGGTCTGCCTTCTCAGCAAGTTTCTGCCAATCCGACCTACACATGCTGAAGCAGCTCGCATTTTCGTGCTAATAAATCGCCAGCTGACAGATCAAACCGATCAGCCCTCTTGTTAAGAGCTCCGACCACTGACCCTTTTCCAACTCAAGCAAGGTCCCTTTGACTTCYGAGAGTTATCACTAGGGATATCAAAAGCCTGCTTACAGGAAACTTCCCTTCCCACATAGCTTTTTGCTGCTAGTGTAGCCCCAAGCAGAAAGCAGACAAGGTACCGTCACTAATGCTCTAAGAAGGGATCTAKTCACCTTAAAACATGTTTCTCCAAACTGAGTTTGGGCTGCTACCACCAAAACCTTCATGCTGTGATCCCAGCTCCACGCCTTCCCAAACACCGCTCCGGTCCTCTAATCACACGTGCTTTGCCCTCTTCCAGATGAGGCGAAGGGCACCAGTTGCTGTTACAGAGGCATCGTCTAAGAACTTGAGGGACTAAATTCATGATTAAAAAGCCCAAATTACACTTCTCATTAACAGGGCGTGGAACCGGACAAGCTTACGACTGTGGCTAGATGAAGAAACTAGTTAGGACTCAGCTATTTTTTATCAGGTCCATCCACCTAGTCATTTCTGAAAGAGGTACCACTATTAGTGCTATACCCGTGAGGAGTAAGCTTAAACATATGAGTCAAGGTGTCAGCAGCAAACACATATAYGTCCTTTTGAAAGACTAAGCCTTTTTCCGGAATAGAAGCTAAGTCCCTCACCAGGCAGCTCCTACAAATTCCAGCTGGCTCTGGGAACAAGCTGGGATTCGCCATGAAYTCTGTTGTCTCTAAACTTTCCCTAAAGCTACTGGGAACTGGTATTTTACTACTTTGGAAGAYGGGACCTTTGCCAAGCTGAGAACAACTATACTTCCAGTTTATGGAATAAAGCCACAACTTATGGCTGGGTTAGTCCTGGAGACCCATTAAATGCTAATCTAGGAAGCGAGGTCTAAATTACAGAGCACCTTAAAGAGAATGACAGGGATACACACACAGGGAGTGAAGTCTAAGAGCGCACAACATCAGACCAGAGTGTGCTCGACTAGCTAAGCCAAAGCTTTAAGATGAGGATAAAACAAACTGCATCTCTTTTGAGATATTAAGAGAAAACTGGATATATTTAAGCAGTATTGATTTTCAACTCCTTTGACTGGGAAGGAAGAGCTTCTACTCCCAAGGTTTCCCTTTTGTAAAGACAGTCCCAGATGTCTCTGAACCAACACGCACAACATGGAGATGCAAACAGGTGACAGACCACAGTAACTCTTTTCTTCTGGCACTAACACCATGAACAATTTAGTCAGCTCCCACGCGGGTGAACCCCATTTTTTGTGCAAGAGCATTTGTATATAATACATTTCAGTCTTAAGGAAGAGAGGGCCATGAAGAGCCCTGTKTAATAGCAAGTTTCTGTAGGATCAGCTTTCATTTCATAAACCCTCTTTTCTTAGARCACAATCCAAGTTTATATTTTTCTTTCTATTCGGATCCAAGTATCTTYCAATAACCCTTCAGAAACCTTATCATTAACATACTCTACACCTTAATTCCAAAAGGTTGGACAAATACGGACAGTCTGAAAGTCAACARTTCTACAGCAGCATGTAAATATGCTTCTCTGTCCCTCGCCTCAAGAACTCATTAGAGGAATTTACTGTCATTACCTGCCTTACATACTGAAGTGCTCAAAACTTAAACAGAAGTTTCAAATGCAGCTCTTTGGACAGCATGAAACCGAACAAACTGAAACTGCTACCGGACGGTAAAACTCTGTCCTCCCCCCCAAACCCCCAAGGGTTGTATTGACTCTGATAGACTCCTTTTTGCCTCCGTTCTCACAGCACTGCCRCAATGTCCCAGCGAGGAGCCTAGAGCAGTCATAATTGCACAGACGCAYAAGCAAGCTCCTCCTTACGGTGCCTATTTTAAGCACCTGACAGCAAGCCTCATCCTCCTGCACCCACTCACAGGGAGCCCCGGGTTGTTTTCTGAGAGACCCAAAAGCCAAGTAGCATCACCACATTTCTCCTTTCACGTCCGGCTTCAGAAGACCTTAGCTCTACTGCAAGCGCACAGCATTAAGCCTACTAACGCTCAGTTCCTAACTCAGTTAGGAGGGAGCCTTCCCATCAGCCTTTCCTGGTAGGATTTCTTGGACGATTTTTAATCATTTTTTAAAACCAAGCGACTACTGTCTGCTACTTTTTACTCCTCCTGCRATGCTGAAATTTGCGTTTGGGCCACGCAGTATTTTCAAGTGCAACATATCAAATYCTTTACAAAGGTCTTAAACAATATTAGCAAGGGCCTGCTCCTTCCCAGCTTTGCCTCATKGCAGCACAGCCGCAATGCATGTCCAGAAGAGATTATCTTAACATACTGCTGTGAGCCTTTCCACCATCACAAGTAGAAGATGATAGGACACATTTTAACTTAAGCCTCGGAGTTCTGCATTTGACTGGTCAACTCTAGCAACTTCACAAGCAATGTCAACAAAACTTGTATCWCACCCTAAGATAAGTTTTGTTTTCTCATCAAAACTCCCTCCCAGAGTACATTTGCATGGTTTCAATAAAAAGCCCATTTTAGCTAAATTACACTGGTTAGGTGCGCTTGTTCTTTTTCCGTTAGGAGCAGCATAAGGGCCATAAAACAGAAACAGGCCTCAACACAGCATTAATCCATCCTCTCTCTCAGACATGCTTTAAGGATTCATAAGATTTGGTTCAAGGAAGACCCTAACAGAAAAAAGATCACGAGTTTTGATAAGAGGTCAGAGGAATCCTTCTCTCCATCTAGGTATATTAAAGGTAGAAAAGTCCTGGAAAGCCAACTTCTGTACGTTTAGTGTTATACATGGAGCATGACAAAAAAAAGCAAGAAACTGAAAAAGCATCACTGCYAACCTGCTTCAGATCTCTACAGATCAACACAGGCTTCCCCCCAAAACCCAAACAAGTCTCAGAAAATASAGATGTTGAGTGTTGTCCCACCCTRCTCCACGAGAAGTATACCTAAAATGAGATACGCGTCTCACAGATGGAAGTCATCCCACCGTTCCCCCAAAAATAGTTAACGGCATTCCCCAAAGGGGAGAATCTACCCCTCACGCACATGTATAACCACCAACTCGTTTGCTTATGCTGGCTAAAGAGGTGTTTTGTCACCTATATGAGAACAAGGTCACCAAAAGCAGGATTATCAAGCCCAATTACCAGAACAGACAGCACAGGCGTAACAAATTTTTTACAGCTAATGGGGGACCTGTAACATAGCAAAGGTGTCCATAGCCTGGTGTAACCAGCAACGAGTTAAAGCCTTTCTCAGGGAAGAGAGGTAACACATCTCCAAGTCGGACGAACAGTGCAGCGGAAAGGCAGGGAAGGGGAATAGTTTGTCTCATTCCACAAGTACAAAGAAGGGAGCCATTAAGCAGAACATAGGGTATTCCAGTGAAGACAGTGGAAAGCTCAAAATAAAAGAAGTTACTTTTAATATCAGTAAATGCTCCACTTACTCTGTAGAACTCCTTACCACGTGATGTCATCAAATCTACAAACATACATGGTATCAAGTTTAAAAAAAAAAAGGGTAAGTTCATAGAAGGCAAATCTACTGAAGATGGATGAACTTCTACTGGCAGATGGAAACTAGGTCTTGTTCTAGTAGTTGCTTAGCTGCAAACWGCTGGAAAAATACTCGGGGAAGTGTCGTATGCAAACAGGGCAAACGTGTAACTCTTTCCTAGACATCTGCTTTGGCCACCAGCACAACTGAGACCTTGAGTCAAACAGACCTTTGTTCTAGCCAAGCACAGTTGCCTATTACTATTTCATTTCAGTAAAAAGCTAGTTTTCACTGAAAAAAAGTGAGCGCAAAAAGCAATGAACACATATTAACACGTCCGGCCAGCTTTTTCTTTCTCTTTGTAAGTCATCTAATCAGTCGCAAGTCCTTAGAAGCTGCTTCTTGTGTGTTGGGGAGCAACACCCAAAGGCCTCACTGGTACCGGAGACCCAAATATCCTGCTAGCTCTCATCCCACACAGCTGTCAAGACAGCGTGTGCTAGAATAACAGGCCAGCTGAAGGGTGAAAGGAAAAGGATCCTCTGTTGAATCTCTTCCTGCTTTACAAGAGAGGCCTAGATCACCCTGATACAGACTCGGTATTTGCTTCTGCCTTATTAACAGCTAACCAAAGGAGGCCTGCTCACAAGCTGAATAAACCTGACTTTTAAACACACAAGTTTAACAACCAATTCCCCACCATCCAAATCAACCGGCAACTCAGACAACCCACAAAGAAAAGCTGGATAACGCTGCTGCTTCAGTTTGACTTGGCCCTATGCATTTTGTCCGTAAGTGGATAATGGACAGATGACTCCAGCTTCTAGAAATAGATTTTAATCTATCCCCAGCTTTTTAAGTGATCGATTACGGAGGCTTCAGTTCTCTCCTTATCTCAAGTTTACACGTGTACTAAGAAACTTGCATACTCTCAGAAGTCACCCATTTTATCCTCCTTCTACAAAGAGAAAAAAAATTAAGGTAATTTTGAAACTACAAACTTCATAAAGTTTAAGGAAACATGAACTTAGTACTCGTCACAAGAAACGAGAACTGAAGTTGACCTTCCCCTCACCCTGTTACACTAAAAGTGATTTAATTGCCCGGCATTGTTGCCAAAAAGGGTATCCAAGAAAACAGAACTGAGCTAGGGAAAAGTGAAGTACCCAGAAAGAAAAACTGAATCTGACTACCTCAGCAGTTAGAAAACGAAGCTTTGCCTGCAAGTAGAATTCCTCTATTACAAACCACAAGAACAGAAGTGAAACTCTCTGTTGTTGCCTTAAAAAAAGTTAAGCTTCAAGAGGTTTGAGAGAAGCAGTTAAACTCTAAAACGTTTGCATACTGCATTCTTCAACTCTTGTTCCTCTTGTAAGAGGGGCCAAACAGTTCGTAAAGTTAGCTAAGGCTCATAAATTGTGCTATCACACATAACGCAGCTTAATACACTTAGCAGGCTCCTGTGCTCATAAGCGAATGGGTTTTATTTCTCCTTTTGSCCACAGAGGAGGGGGAGATCAGATCAACATATTGCGTCATTTGCAACTATATACTGCCTAAGACCAGTTGCATTCAGACATGTTTACAGGCCTTTTCRAAATATAGGACCCTACGCTTTCTGTAGCAAGAAATCTGTCTAATGCTAATAGATGTCAAACTCATTTGGGGCAGATACATACTTCAGTAATTTGAGGGAGAATACACTTGGCAGCTAAAGGTCTTTAAATCTACAAAAAAACCAGAGAACAGTCTTATTAGGTAGAAGAAATTCACCTGCCRTGTTCCTCACACTACAAGGAAGCATCTCCCATCGCTACTACAGTAACATCGTACCGACACGCTTGCCTTTCAAAGCCTTATCACCTTAAGTAAGTTTTGTCCGCTCCTTCTCTAAACAAAGGACAGGTTTTAAGTGAGATCAATACTGTATCACTACAGGGCCAGCRCTACAGTTTGTACTAGTCTACCATCGAAGTTACAACTTGAGATTTTAGAGCTTAAGGGGAAGAAGCAAGGTCTAATTTTAAGCTTGAATCCAAAGTGAGCAGATTTGAGACGAGGCCTCCAAAATATTAAGCACTTCATGTGGATGCATGCAACAGTGCCAGCCAGCACCATCTTCCAGGGTTCATTAAAATTAAGTACACCCGCACATTCCAGAAGTTCAGTGTGATTTAAACTCAGCTCGTATGAAGTCACACTCTATTGGTAGACCTCAGGGATTAAGGGAGACAAAAACGGTTCAAGACCGGAGTCTTGGGAGACCTAGGGCCACCAGGAGATGCCACTGTGACACTGGAAGTGACAGCAGACTCACACACACTCAGAGTATTATCTGATTGATAAACCGAACACCACTAGCTGGAGACCCAAGCAACGCTGTGTCAGAAAACGTGTATTTTTGCTATTGGTTTCCACACGGTGCTTTCGAGCCACACACCAGCATTTAAATACTGACCACAGAATAAAGCCCGAGTAAAGGCTTCAGCAAATTCTGTTTCTCTTTCACACTGGCTGCTGTGCTGCCCATCTGACCATGTTTACCGGGGCAYGTTCCCAGCTGTAGAACGGGATCCAGAACTCCACCGTCAGTATCAAAGAGCTCTGGTTTGCGGTGCCAAGCGGGGAAAATGAAAACAGCAATCACTCTGTCAGCGAGGAGCGGGCCGGTAAGCACGGCAYGTCGGCAGGAGTAGGTCAGGGCATCCCACAGCCCCTGGCCTAATTAAAAGCTCCAGCGAGATCCGTGCCTCACTGGACTATATAAGTACAATCTGTAACACTGTGGCACTTGTCAGAAAGCCTTCARTCTGACCACAGACCTAGCAACCGTGCCAGTCCTGAGTTATGACCAGTGACTTAAAATATCTTCCCCGTTCTACTGTTATCACAGCCTTCGCTCCCCTGTGCCTCCRGCGATGGCCAAGCCCTGCAAGAAACGCGCTCTTTAGAGACTASGCTACATGGCAGTAGCCACACTTGGTAGGGGGCAATGTTTACTTTCAGCTGAGGTCAACCCGAGCCTCACTTTTGATTTGTTTGACGGTACTATTTCTAGTCACAACATCAGTCCTTCCCTGCAGCAAGGGGCATGTTGTCTCCTGGACACCGCTGTAACTTCTGCTCGAGTTCAGCTGTTCCACTTCACCTCTCGCCCCGGCCCACTCAAACCACAACAGAGGCGCGGATCAATCAGCAGCTACGCTGAGATAACAGAAAACAGASAGCAACAAAAACAACGAAGAATGACAAGACACTGACTTTGGCTCCCAGCGCGGCTACCGGCATCACGGGGTTCCTCGGCTTTCGAGAGTTACTGTGACACAAAGGAAACCCTTAAGCCCAGGCCAGCTCCGTCCCCACTCCCAGCAACCCGGTGACACCGGCTTCCCGAGCCCCGGCACCCACCGGCAGCGAAGTGCAGCGGCGTGGACTTGCGGCCCGCCATGTCCTTGGCGTTCACGTTGCCCGCGTCCACGAGGCGCTTCACGCGCGCCACGTCCCCGTTGCGGCAGGCCTCCAGCAGCTCGCGGAAGGCGCC
>NW_020450835.1:166681-198820 GCF_003343035.1 Apteryx rowi | reverse complement strand
CCCGCGCCGGCACCGGGACCGGCGCCGGCGCCGGGGCTGCCCGAGCTGCGGCGCCTCGAGGAGCTCGACCTCAGCTTCAACCGCCTGCGCCGCCTGCCCGACGGGCTGGCCCGCCTGCGCCGCCTGCGCGCCCTCGACGTCGACCACAACCTGCTGCCCGCCTTCCCCGCCGCCCTGCTCGAGCTGCCCGCCCTCGAGGAGCTCGACTGCTCCGGCAACCGCCACCTGGGCGCCCTGCCCGAGGGCATCGCCGCCCTGCGCCGCCTCAAGGTGCTCTGGCTCAGCGGCACGGGGCTCGCCGCCCTGCCCGACGGCCTCTGCCAGCTGGCCGCCCTCGAGAGCCTCATGCTCGACGGCAACCGCCTGCGCGCCCTGCCCGCCGGCTTCGGCCRCCTCCAGCGCCTCAAGATGCTCAACCTCTCCTCCAACCTGCTGGGCGAGTTCCCCGCCGCCGTCCTCGCCCTGCCGGGCCTCGAGGAGCTCTACCTGAGCCGCAACCAGCTCGCCCTGCTGCCCGCTCGCCTCTGCCAGCTCCGCCAGCTCCGCACCCTCTGGCTCGACAACAACCGCATCCGCTACCTGCCCGACTCCATCGTGCTCCTCCGCAGCCTGGAGGAGCTGGTGCTGCAGGGCAACCAGATCGCCATCCTGCCTGAGGGCTTCGGGCAGCTCTCCCGCGTCACCCTGTGGAAGATCAAGGACAACCCGCTCATCCAGCCCCCCTACGAGGTGTGCATGAAGGGCATCCCCTACATCGCGGCCTACCAGCAGGAGCTGGCCCACTCCCAGCCGGCCCTCAAGCCCCGCCTCAAGCTGGTCCTCATGGGCCCGAAGGACGCGGGCAAGACCTTGCTCCGGCGGCGCCTCATGGACGAGGACGCGGGGCGCCCCGACGCAGGCGGCGCCCAGCCCCGCGGGCGCCCCGGCCAGCAGCGAGACGCCGGGAGAGCGCGCGTTGCGGGCCGCCCCTTCCCGGAGCCTCGGGGCGCCGCCTCCACGCGGCCGCTGGAGCGTCTCCCCGCTGAGCGGCAGGACGTCCCCCCCGCTTTTCGCGAAGCCCCGTGCCCTGCGCCATCGCCGGACGCCTCCCAAGCGCCGTCGGCAGCGGGGCTGCCCGGAGGCAGCAAGGGCATCGAGGTGATGGACTGGACGGCGGACGCGGAGAGGGGCCTGACGTTCATCGTGTACGAGCTCGCGGGGGACCCGAGCTACGACGTCATCCAGTCTTTCTTCCTCTCGCCCGGAGCCTTGTACGTGCTGGTGGTGAATCTGAGTGCCTACGTCCCTCAGCACTTCTACCGCTCTGTGGGCTACTTCTTGCACTGGCTTGGTTCCAAGGTGCCCCACGCTGTGGTGTGCATGGTGGGGACCCACGCCGACCTCTGCGCGGAGCGGGAGCTGGAGGAGAAGTGCCTGGACATCCATCACCAGATCGCTCTGCAGGAGAAACGGGATGCCGAGGGACTCCAGAGCTTGGTCCAGCAGGTGGATGAGGCCCTGGCACAGGACTTTGACCTGCGCTGCTCCAGCCCGCACGCCGCCTTTTACGGGGTCTCGGACAAGAACTTGCGGCGGAAGAAAGCCCAGTTCCAGTATCTTTTAAACAACCGCCCGCAGATCCTCTCCCCGGTGCTGCCCTTCAGCTGCCGGGACCCCTGCCAGGTGCGTCGCCTGCGGGACAAACTCCTCTCGGTGGCCGAGCACCGGGACATCTTCCCGAACCTGCACCGAGTGTTGCCCAAATCCTGGCAGGTGCTGGAGGAGCTGCACTTCCAGCCGCAGGCTCAGCAGCTGTGGCTCAGCTGGTGGGACTCTGCCCGGCTGGGCTTGCAGGCGGGCCTGACCGAGGATCGGCTCCAGAGCGCCCTGTCCTACCTGCACGAGAGCGGGAAGCTCCTCTACTTTGAGGAGCACCTCACGCTGCGGGAGTACGTGTTCCACAACCTGCCGCGGCTCATCGACATCCTCAACGTCTTCTGCCAGCGGGATGCCACCGTGCTGCTCCAGAAGCTGCTCGGCGACGCCCCCGTCGATGAGCTGAGGGCCACCCAGCTCCACCACTACGTGGAGGGCTTCTTGCTGCACGGCCTCCTCCCCGCCCACGTTATCCGCCTGCTTCTCAAGCCCCACGTCCAGAGCCGGGAGGACCTGCAGCTCATCCTGGAGCTGCTGGAGAAGATGGGGCTCTGCTACTGCGTCAACAAACCCAAATGCAAGCCCCTGAACGGGGCGGCTGCCTGGTACAAGTTCCCCTGCTACGTGAAGAACGAGGTGCCCCACGCCGAGGCGTGGATTAACGGCGCCAACCTGAGCGGACAGTCCTTTGTGGTCGAGCAGCTGCAGATTGAGTACAGCTTCCCGTTCATTTTCCCACCCGGCTTGTTCGCCCGCTACAGCGTCCAGATCAACAGCCACGTGGTTCAGCGGTCGGATGGCAAATACCAGATCTACGCCTACCGGGGGAAGGTGCCGGTGGTGGTGAGTTACCGGCCTGCCCGGGGAGCTCTGCAGCCGGACACTCTCTCTATCGCTAGTCACGCGTCCCTACCAAATATCTGGACAGCCTGGCAAGCCATAACCCCTTTAGTGGAAGAACTGAACGTCCTGCTCCAAGAGTGGCCGGGCCTGTACTACACTGTGCACGTCCTCTGTTCTAAGTGCCTTAAAAGAGGGTCGCCCAACCCGCACACCTTCCCAGGTAAGGCGCGACCCGGCCGCCCTTTCGGCCCTGCCGGGAGGGAGGCTTGCGGTGTCGGTCTCGGCTCTGCCGCGTTTCGCCTTTCCTGTAGCTCTCTTCCCCGATGACTTGGGTCGTGCGAGGAGATATTAGGGTGGCTCCAAGGAGACAGGCTTAAAATAACCCTGTTCCGAGATGGAGGCAATGGTGGGGGGGGGGGTAACGTCCACCTTTGGGTGCCTTTTTCCTCTGCTTGCGGGGTTTTGGCCCCGAGGACTGGCCGTGTTGCTGTTGGAAGGGCCCGGCCCTGTCCTCCTTGCTTTGGTTCCTGTGAATAGTTCTGCGTTTTTCTCCTTATTCCCTTTAGCTCGCAGCCTCCCCTTCTCTTGGGGCTGTTTGTAATCACAGATGGAGACTGCGAAAAGACCCCTGGGCCCCCCCCCAAAAACCATGATCTGTGATGTAGCTGCTGAGAACGTGGGAAAGCTCCCTGTAGTAGGCGCTGGGTGTTTTGACCTTCATAGCCCTATATAAAAATACAGCCTATATATAGCCTACGTATAGCCTATATATAAAAAGCTTCCTCTTGCCTACGAGGTCCCGTCTCCGACGGGAAGCATTCCTCCCTGAAGAGAGAAGGATGCTCCATCTTCTTTGTGTCCGTGGCTCACCTAGGAGCGGTTCCCAGCCTGCAGGTTTGGGAGCTATTGTTCCTAAGAAAACAAAACCCCAGTTCTTTCCYTTCCATCCCCTGCCGTCCCGCTTTTTCGAAAGAAAAAAAGCATCGTCTCTCTCCTCTGGAACGTAACTAGCCGCGGTGCTTTTTAAAGCCGTGACCGCGCTGGTCTTTTCCGGCGGCGTCTGCTTTACTTTGCACGCGTGCAGGTGCTGCCTTCTGACCCACCTCCTCCCTGCCCCGCTGTACGGCTCTGGGGTTTGCCGGTGCCGCGGGAAAGGCATTTCGGCATGCCAATCCGTGAGAAATCAAACCCCCCTCTGAACCGTAAGCAGCGCTCTAGAAACGCCCATTTCCTCCCCAGCCGTGCTGGAAGTATTTTTAAACCTTGTTCTTTTATAGGTAATCTGAAATAGGGAGGGAGCAGGAGTGTGACTCAAGTTGAAGCAAGTGGCGGTGCCAAATCGGTTCGTAGGCGAATGTGGATAATAGCGTGTGGTGTTTTTTTTTCCCCCTTTTTCTGGGCCTGAAAATAAGGAGATGCTTTTTGCTCCTCAGCCTGCGTCCCGGCTCYGTTGGTTGCATCTGCCTCTAAACGCATTAGCTTACGTAAGGGCCGTTGTACGTGTGCGTGGGGAGGGCCGGGCGTGCGGACCCATGCTGTGCAAATTGCAGAGCAGCAGCAGCACGATCCCTTTCCCTTGCTGCCGACACGGTGCTCTGAGCAATGCTTTCCAAAAAAAATAAAATAAAGGCCTAAAAAAATGAGCCAAGAGAGCAAACTGTACGTCCAGGTGTTAAGAGCCGAGTCCTGAAGGTTCAGCTTGCGATTAGACGGGACCTGCGGCCGCACGTATTTTTTTTGTGAATGCTTCCTGGCTGATCCTTTTTGCAAACAGGTGATGTTTCACAGGTGAAACGTGAAGGCGATCCCGATGGCATTCGCAAAGATGGTTGGCATCTTTCTGCCATCTGAGCAGGCCCAGAAGAACAAGGAGAGCGTTGAGGCCTTTCCCTTTGGCTTTGGCTGGATCATATATGTTTCCTGAAGGTGGGAAGAGATTGCTGCCACCAGGCAGCCAAGCCTGGCGTGCTGGGAAGTTGGGGTGCCAGTAGGCAGCACATCATTTGGCGCAGGTGCCAAAAGAGGTTACTTAAACCTCGCTCAGCCGTGAACTCCATGAGCTGTACGAGACATGTGAACAAGCAAGTAGGGCAAGAGTGTGTCTCGCGTTATGAAAATGCACAGTGAGGGAGAYGTCTCTTTCTTCCCGAGCTCTTCTGAGGGAAATTCCAGGCAATTACAGCGCTGCTAACGCTTAACTAGGGCTGTGGTCTTTTTAGGACTGTGTTGACGAATGGCTTTGCYGCCTGTTGACCTTAATAAGGGAAATATTTCTGTGGAGACACTGCCAAATCTGTGCTCAAAAATGGAAGTGCAGCTTGGCTGCACGTCCGGTTGTGCAATCTGTGTTGTCGTTAGTGAAACCGACGGTGCATTCTGTGGTCATCCAAAATTTTCGTTGGAATCCCCTTCAAAGAGGGGACTTGGATGTTCGTGAGTTGAGGATTTGGCCACGAATATTCAATCCTAGCTTTTAACCCCCCTTTCTTCCCACTCGGCCCTTCACGCACAGGCTCTAAAACTTCTGTTGTTTAATACACACCGAAATTTTCTCGGAACAAGCCAGTGGGCACAGAAACGGTTAATAAGAATCGGGATTCTGGATTTGTTCTTTTGAGGGTTTATTGCAGATGACAAAGAAAAAAAAAAATGCCTTGGCAGGGTCCTTTTAAGGAAGTTTTTATGTCTGAAACATAGTTTTGTAGCTGGGTGAAATAGTAACTGAATTGGAATCTGAGCTGGAAGCTCWGCGCGCTTTGATGCTGCAGTCGTCAGCTCGGCTGATAAGTGAAGTGCTGAATTTTTTTCTTTTTTCTTTTGCTCTATATCTAAGCAAAAAGACCCCTTGCAGACTGAGACAGGCCTATCCCCGCTTGGACTGACCGACACGAATCGGTTTCCGCTGCAAGCCAGTGCGATCTCGGTGGGATTGCCCCAGGCATTGTGAAATGCTGTGATTTTTGTACGCGATGTTTCTTTGGTCCCTGGATTGAAGGGCTCTTAGGTGGTTCGCGTCCGATAAGCTATAAAGTGGCTGGAGGATGGGGGGGCCGCCGCCGCCTGCCTAGCGGACACGTGCGCTTCGTTTGAACGGGCAAAGTAGCGTGACCGGATTTTCCAGGCTCTCCTTGTTTGCACCTGCTGACCGCCCGGCTGCCGCCCCCCCTTCTGCAAAAATGCAGGGATTTTTAAAGGGGCTGCAGAGTTGTGGATTTCTAGCTTGTCTCTAAAGTCGGGCAAAACACGCGTGTGTGCACGTACTCTTCTCTTACCGCAGGGTGGAAGGAGCCTGGAGAGCAATGCTCCGCCTGGCTGTTTGGGAGCCAGTCCGCCCGCGGCGGTGGGGAGGGGCGAGGGGGGTTCTGCTAACCTTTGCCAGACCTCAGAATTACAAAAGCCCGTCTGTTCCTTGGAGAGGACCCTCGGGGATTTGCGAGGAGGAGGTGGAACGACGTCGGATGAAACGTAAGAGGGTACGTTGAAACAGTCCAACCGTGCTCTGAGCCAGGCTGGGTCCCGGCCAGCTCGGGCTCATCCGAGTGGCGTTCTGCACAAGGCATCCCAATGTTATCCTTTCGGCTTTGGGGGCTTTGTGCTTGACCAGTGGTTTTCTTTTTTTTCCTGCTTATGGAGTTGGCTATGGGAACGCAGGCATGAGAAGGCCAGGGGCTCACGCCAGCTGCGCAGAACTGACCAAACGCTGTCAGAAGCAAGACAAGGTGATCTCAGTTTTTCGTGGATTAAAAATGTGCCGACGCGCACACAGCCGCAGGCAAAGATGCTGTGTGCAAACCCAGCAGCCCCTCTCCAAAAGGATGCTGCAAAGCTACGGGGAGTGTGGAGAGAAGCTGCAGGACTGCTGAGAGCTGGAGAGGCCTCCTGCGGAGAGAAAGCGCGGTTCTTCCGTCTGCCTTGCTCCCTCCTTGCTGCCCCCTTCGTAAGACATCAAAACAGAGGGGAGATCACGAGCCTCCGCTCTGCCTGTCATATATGCCATATAGGAATATGAAAGATAAGCAGAAGGCAGGAGTATACGGCAGTCACCCTTGGGGTGCAGAAGAAGGTGTTTTCTTTCTATCGTAGCGTAGTTCCCTCTGCCATGGCCAGAGCAGGGCTAATTCTAGGTCACCTTATTATGCACGTGATTCGAGGTGAACCATGCTCGCCTTCCCCACGTCGGAGTTGGAAGAGAGCATGAACTTCCTCAGCAGCTGGGATGGAGTCACAAGGTGGGGAGGTAGGAGATCCCACGCTGTGTCACGCTGGCAAGCCCCACACCAGGAGAGGAGGCAGCAGGTGAGACCGGTTTGGTCAGAAGGTCTCAAAAATTGAAGTTGGCTCCAAAAACTTGAGCAGCCTTTGAAAGAAGGGCTGGTGTCAGGTGCCTGGTTGTTCTTCTTTGTAATTAAATTACAGGTGGCCGGGGTTTTTTTTGCATAGACAATTGCTGTTAGAGCAACGCCCGCTTGTAATAGAGCCTGATGCCAGCATTTGGCAGCCTTTTATTGGCCCTGTTTGAGAACTGGGTCTTTTCTGGCCTTATTTTCAAGGTAGATGCTGCAGCTTTTGGGGGCTGTCGTCACGCTCTCCTGAAAGACGTGGCTTTGGTGGAGCGCTGTGGCTGGTGGGGCAAGACTTCAGCACAGCATAAGCACCAGACATTGATGATCTGGGTGGCAGGAGGGTAAAGCAGGAAAAGGCCCAATGAACTGGAAGGAAAAGGGATCAGTTGCTAAGCTTGGGGAAACTAGTGGGATTGGAAAAATAGCGCTAGAGCGCTGTTTATTTAGCTTACCAGTTGAGGACTGATTTGTGTGCTGCTAAAGCGATGGTCTTGGGTGATGTGGCTTGCTGTACGCAATGGTGTGGAAACCCAGGCTTTGTGTTAAGCAGTATGTTGCATGGTGAGCGCTTGAGGTCCTCTCGCTTGGTGGCTGTGGTGGGGCATCCTCTAATTTAACCAATATGTTGGGAGAAGAGGTAACGAAGCTCTGGCTTTGTGAACTCGGAGGAGCAGAGAAGTCGCCAGAGGAAGAGCGCGGCGTGCAGCGTGGCTGGTGGAGCACGGGGTGTGGGAACCAGCCCTTGGGGAGAAACCGGAGCAGCCGGCTCAGAGCTGGGGCTCGTTGCTGCCAAAGCTACCGAGCGGTCCGGTCCGGACGCCCGCCCGCTGCGCTCACGGCAGCTGGTGTCGGGGCAGCTCGCCGTCAAACTGACTCAGGAAACGGAAACAGAAGGGACAGACTCGCTGTGGATGCCGGAAGAGAGCCTTGGGCATTGAATTGCTTTTTTAAAGTGCTGCCATTGTTGGTTGTCACGTATTGTGTGCATCCTTTTGTGTGTGTATGTATCTATCTATGTACATTCCATGCTAGGAACATTAAAGTAGGTACTTGCCAAAATTACTTGAAGTTAGGATTGCAGCATGCGTGATTTCAAACTGCTTGGAGGAATTCTCTTCCATATRTGAAAATTTTTGATACGTTCCTGCTAGAGGAAAAGTTTCCTGGTATGTTGGCAGCGGTACGAGAAAAGTCTTCTGCTCCCTGGATGGTTGTTAGGCTGGCAACATAGGCTGCCTCTCCTGCTGGGTATCTGCGAGATCTCTCTGGGCAAGGAGCTCTTGATTTTGCTTCTAAATATAAACGTTGTAAAGCCCTCCAGACGTGCCAGCAATCTTCCAGTGAGATACTCRATAGTGAAGAAAACAGGCTTGCAAGCTGCTGTTGGGGGGAAATGTTATTGTATTAACAATGCATGTGTATGGCAAGATCTTCTAATTTATACCCCCTAGCCAGCAAGGCCGAGAAAAAAGGGGTGATGGTTCAAATGGGCTTGTTGCATAGCAAAATTTCCCTGAGCCCTTCCTTAATGGCTTGCCTAGCCCTGCCTTATTCCACGCGGAGAGTCATCTCCAGGCCTCGGGCCCTCCAGACGTTGCACTGCCATCACTGGGTCAGGGAACTGCTAGATTCGATTGAGTAGATCTTTTTGGTTTGGTTAGTGAAGCAAAGCAGAGTTCTTGGCCTTTATTGCATTACTTTTTTTAAGAGTTGCTGAGATTTGTCTTTGCAGGAAACAATTATAAAAGAGCTGCTCATCCCGAATGACTCTTCATTTCATTGCGCAAGAACTTCTTAAAAACTACCCACCGTGGGGGTGAGTGGCTCTTCAGATAAAATCTTGGTGTAGGTTTTCCCCTCTCCACATTCAGCCGATTGCGTGAGGACCGATTCGTGCTCTGCTTCATCGCGCTGGGGGTGCAGATGTCCTGTAACCTGCTTTGTTTCCTGCTGCGTGCACCAATTTTTTGTGCTGCCGTGCCTCGTTCGTTAAAAACACCTGAAAGCGTGCTAGGCTTTCCCCTGTAAGGTTGGTTGGGGCACATCATGCGTGTCATCCAAGCGTTTGCTATGGAAGTTTTAAAAAACCAAACAAACCCCAAACAAAAAACTACAGAACATAATTGATTTATGAAGGACGCTATCTTCTGTCTTTTGTGACAGGGATCCTTGTGCTGATGCAAGCTTTCCATATTTAAGATGCTATGGGGTGCATATGTCTTTGAGAGGAAGGCTCCAAGGTGCAAATATGTTGCTAGACCCTATTCCTCCTTTTGTGCCTTGGGAGAGGGTGGTGGGAAGTCATCTTTGCTGACTTTTGGGGGTGTTGTGACCATGTTACTTGACATTGGGGCAGGGCTCTGAAAAAATGAGCATCTGTTTAAAAGCGAAATATGAATATGTCTATCTGATAGATAATTCTCCTGTATGCTGCGGCGTCTTGTTGCCTTTGCAGCGTTAAACAGGTAATTGCAGCAGCCTAGCATGTTCTCTAATGATCTGCCAGCCTTGGTGTTTTTAGAAGCTGCTGGGTGTACAGGACACAGGTAACACCTCCTGGGACAGGAGGGTCACCCACGTGGATGTGGCCTTCTTCCAGATGAGCGGTTTGCAGAGATTTGTCCTGGGATGCAGCATCTGGGGACGTCTCTGCTGGGAGATGGGCATGAGAACTGGGATAATTTCTGTGGGGAAGGAAAGACCAGGAAAGACCTGCGGGCTGGTTGGCACTGGGAGAATCCAGGAGAAGATCGAGCTGGATTTCACCTGAGATGTTGATCTGGACCATCTTTGAGGGTTTATGGTTCTGCCCCACCAGGCAGGTGGAAGGTGGCGGGCTGAAATCGTATTGTACTTGTGGTGTTTTCCTGGCTAAAGCTTGGTCCTGAGCGTGCCGTTTGGGTTGCTGGAGTGGTCAGTGGTAACGTGCTTTAGGACTGACGCAGTCTCCCGGGCTCTGTGGTTGGGGTGACTTGCCAGTGGCCAGTGGATTGCACTGAGCTGTGGCTGCTGGAGCACTTGCCTGCTTGAGCTGGTTGTGGTTTAAAGCCTAAGCTTAATTTCAGATTTGTGCTTTTTTTTTTTCCAGTGGTCATTTTCCAGAGCTCTGTGCTTCCCTCAAAGGTGTACTTAGTAGCTTTAGCTGTGGCTAAGTCGGACTTTGTGGGGGGAATGGACCGGGCTAGGACCTATAGACTTTGCAAGATAACGTTAATTTTGCATTGACAGTTTGGCTTGCGTGAACCAGGCAATGGCTTTGGGGTGAGGAGACGCTTCCGTTAAATGCAGCGATTTGCGAGCATCAGACAGACTGAACTGTGGAGGCAGGTAACCGAATCCTGTTCAAACTTGCCAGGTTTTGTCACCGCGTGTGACTCGGAGGCGATGCTGGAATACTCCAGGGAGGAGCTGCATCATCCTAGGTTACACTGAAGTGTCCTKTTGAGACAACGGGAGGCTTCTGCTGGGCTTTTGTTAGCCGCGTTTCACAAGCGTGGCTGAATACATGTCCGTAAAACCCCKTATAAAAAGGGATACCAGGATATCTTCCCCTTTACCCGTTTGCAGGATGRTGCTTGCCAAGTGTCCAGTTCAGATAAGCCTTTTAGTTTGTTTTATAGGAGAGGAAACCCGGATCCCTCCCGGTCCCTTCTGTTTCCTCCTCCTTCCCCTCATACCCCCGCTTTCTGGAGACTCTCCTTGTYGCAGCGTAACAGGAAGGAAGCAAATAAGTAAGCAGCAGTGCTAGGAGAGCGATTTGTGGACCTCAGGCTGCCGTGATAAAATTAACATCGTAGGCGCTTGTCCTAACAGAGCCCAGGATCCTGCCACGCTTCGCTTGAGGTTTGCGTCACTTGAATGATCTGATGTAGTGACTCTGCAGCGTTTCCGTGTGTCRGATTCCTTTGGGGGCACGTTCCCTGCATTTTTAGCAGGTCCTTTCATCTCCTGTCCTGCAGAGCGAGTGCTGGCCTGCGGTAAAGGACAGATCCTGCCCCTGCAGCAGGGCCAGGTTGTTGAGGAGCTTCCTGAAAAATGAAATCGGCCACAGTTTTCACGGTAGCACAGTCTACAGGGGTTGGCTGTCCCAGATGCTTGATCTAATTTGCATCCCATTTACCTAGCTGCTGTTTCTGCCATGTGAAACCACACGGTGTGAAAATGTGGAAGGAGAACATGCCCACTGGGTCTTGCTTGGCCCTCGCAAGACGAGCGCAATGCATTTGTTGCCCACGTGTCAGCGCAGGGCTGGAAGCAGAGGACTACTGGAGAGGCTAAGCTGTCCCAAACTTACCCCAAAACCAGTCTTTTATTGCCTCTTCCTCAACTGTTGCATTTTCATTACCGTCATTAATGTTCTCAGATGAATCGAGGTCGATCAAGAGTGAAGGTGGAAATATGGGGCAATGGCTGGGAACGATGATCCATTCTGGAAAGCTTGCATCTCTTTCTGTTGACTCTCCTGATGCTCCCGTTCCTGTCTCTCCATCCTCCAYGCTGTCTCTGTGTATTTTCACTGTATATATCTCACTAGTCCCTGCACGCATCCTCCCTCTTCTCCATAATTACAGGGAAAAATAGCTTCGCTGTCTGTCAGATTGCGAACCATTGCATTTTTCAGGATTAAGTCCTCAACAGATAGCGTGATGCAGCTGTGTTTATGCCAGTGCATGATAGGGAATGTTTCAAGGTGTTGGTGTGCAATGCATTTGGTTTTTCCTTAAAAAGGGCCGAACAGCTGGGGCCTCACATATATGGGAGCAAAGGGGGACCTGGGGCAGCTGCAGAAGTTAGCAGTCCCCTTCCTTGGGTAATTGCTCACTTCTGTCTGTGAAGTGGGGAGCTGCTCGGAGGAGCAGTGCCCTTCCTTTGCAGGGGGCTTTAGTCGTGATGGGGCCGATAGGAGCGGAAGAGATGGTAAGGAGACGTCCGAGCTGCTCGGCACGTATCAGGAGATCTGTAGGGTGGAAGGCGTCTTGCAAATTGCCAACTCTTCCCCGTGCCCTCAGGGAACCCACGGGTATCATAAATCCAGACACGCTGGCGTCCGGCTGAGCAAAACCTGCGTGATGCTGAACTGCTCCGTAATGGGGAGCCGTTCCTGGACCCAAACTGGTTTTAAAGAGCRCTGTAGGTTGGCGGTACAGCTGCTGCCTTGGCCCCCTCTGCCTTAATTGCACGCTCTGCTGGTGAGCCAACCTCCGTCACACCATCGCCTCCCACGAGCGGGTCCGTCCTGGGCCGGGGAGAGTCGGGATGCTCCGTGCTGGCCTAAAGAAAGTTGGCTTTCCCGGGGGGACGCCTTGCCTAGGCTGCATCTTCGCTAAGCCGGCGCTCTGTACCCGGCGAGGAGCAACCAGGGCGACCTCCCGGCGCTCCGGCTAGGACGTCCCCGCCGTGGTAGTTTCCTGTTGATAAGCTTGTGCCGCGGCAAGGAGGGAAAGGACGGAGGGTTTTGTGTGTGCTCCCTCTCCCTGGCGGCGTGGGGCTTCTCGCCCGCCCGCTACGCGTGGTTTTATTTTAGAGGCAGAGCTGCTGGTCGGGGTTGAATGTGCCGAAGCAGAGGGTGTTCGGTGGCAGGTTTCCAGAGCCGGGAGCCTGCAGTGAGCACCAGGCCTCGTTTGACGCGTTACCTAACGGGATAAGTTTGCAGATCCCTGTGCCTTTCTCCAGTTCCTCCTTTTGGACAAACTCCTCTTTTGTCTGAGCGAGACTTTGACGCTCTTGTTTCAGGTAACGGCACTCGCTGGACGTGGAAAATTGTCCTGTGCAAAGGACTCAGTTTTATCCAAGTGGCTAAACTTTGGAAATTTATCAAAAAAGAGCTTCCCCTTCCTGCGATCTGACACAGCGCGTCTTGTCTGCTCGCACCGTGCTCGTCCTGGCCTCGCGTGGGGCCCCCGGCGATCCGGCTCTGCTCTCTAGGGTCCTGTCCTCTTGGCAGAGGCCCTCTCCCCCTCGCCCCCTGCTCTGGGGCTCAGGGCTCTCTTAGAAAGGTAGGGATGAGCCCTTCCCTCTGACAGCAGGGTTTTGTGTTTCTCCCCAGCAGCCTGGCTGYGCAGCGAGTGCCGGCGGTTCCGGATTTTACCTCCTCATTCGGGTTCTAGGAGGGCAGCGTGGGGAAGCCGTGGTGTTTCGTCCCCGTCCAGGTGGGGAGACCACCGTCTCGGCTCCGGTTTCGCAGATCTCCATTCACACGCTTCCTTTCGTTGTAGCTGCCGTTACAGACCGTGGCGGAGCCATCCCGGGCTTGAAAACGTACTGCTCGAGTCATGCCCAGCTGGAGCTGCTTGGCTGCTTGGTGTCGTGACAATTGTAATAATTCAAGCTTTCAAACTCTTTTACCCTTTTTTTTTTTTTTTTTGTCCTTTTTGTTTAAGACGGCTCCTTGAGACTTTGAGCTTGTATTTAGTGTGGCTGACAGCTCTGCTGCAGCTGGTTTCTGGCTTCTTTCTGAACATGCCRTGCCTGATTTCACGTTGAGATGGGAGTGAAGACGGACCTAAGTGGGATGCTGGGAAGAGATGCCGTTCCGTGCTGGCTGCGGTGTCCGCAGAGATCTGCTGAGCAAGAACTCAGTACTCTTTTTTTGAAGCTTCTAGTGGACCGTCGTGCAGAGACGTTCAGCGGGTGATAACAGGCCAGTGGAAACGGAGCTGATATGAGCCTCGCTCTGGACCTTCAGGCGTTTCCAGATGCTTTTGCCCAGCTGCGTGACAGTGCCAGAGGATTGCACGGGGAGGAAAGCTCGTGTGTGTTCTGTCCTCCCCAACAGCTCCAGCTGTGTCTCTCCAGAGAACCTCTGCTCTCAGGGGTTTGGGTACTCGTGGTGTTGGAGGAGAAGCCTGTGGTCTTGCTTTGGTGATGTTTTCACGCCAACCTTACTAGCAAGAAGTTTGCAGTATCTCAGAGGCACGTGCATGTGCCTGGAGGGAGTCCTTATGGCTCTTAGGTGATCGTTGTTGGACCTTGGCAAGACCTTAACTGTTGCTTGTGTGGGCAAATAATTCAGCCCAGCAAGCGGCTGCTGTGGTCAGCTTAGAGCTTTCCTAGGATGGGATGCTGAACAAGTGATGAAGAGTTGAGCCTTATATGGCTCTTTTCCCAAGCAGTGTATTTGTACCTCCAAGGTTTAAAGTAAAGACTTTTTTTTTCTTTTTTGGATAAAGGAAAATTTGGGGAATTTTCTTTTGGGATCAGAAAGATTAGCTTTATCTGTAGTCTGTCTTAACAGAAAGCTACCAAGGAGCTTTTAAAGCTGCCTGTTATTTTAAATTTGTTCCTTGTCCTTCTTTAAAGCAAACCACTGGTGTCTGCTAYGGCAAAAGGGAGCCTAGCGCGCTTTGTTTAGCTCCGCTGCAGATGCGCCAAAGCGCGTGTGTGCATGTGCATGATGTTAAGAAAACGTTGCCAAACAAGGCAAGACCTGCGCGCGTTAGTGATTCACCCAGGGATCTGATAAAAATCCTTTGGGCTGAAGAGGCTGCGATGAGAGCAGACGTTTGCTACGCTGGTTTGGGTACCGGAGCAGGCTGGCTCTGGATGGGTAACTTGGGTTTTTGGCCCAGTGCCTTGCGTGACGCGGTTAATCCGATCGTCGTTACAAAAGGATTTACAACTCTTCTTAATCAGAAGTCATTTTTAATAAAGCTTTGCCTTGCTTGGAAGTCTGTTCTCTTGGCCCGCGTGCTCAAGAGAAATGCAGGACGCCAAGAGGGCTGGGAGGGAAGCGAGCATGGGGAAGGGGCACAGGCGCCTCTGGTAGCTGGGCAGGTGCTGGGGAAGTCCGAAAAATGCAGGACACGTTTGAGCTAGCACCAAGCGCACAAAATCCTTACGTGTGCAGATAAGAGCAGCTGATGTGTCTGTGCCTTCTCTGCGTTTTTTCCTCAGGGGGCAAACTTGCAGGTGGTGGAGGGAGGGAAAGGCTCTTTCTAATCCAGTCTGGCTCGTGCGCCCCCTTTAAACCCTCTCTTTCCAAAATACTGGTGGTCTTCCTGAGCCTCATGCATCTTTCAGAGCAAACTGTGATTCCGGGTGAAGTGCAGGAGAAGAGGGGATGCTCTTTGCTTGTCCCTAACGACATTTTGTGGGAGTTTGTGTGTGGTTGCTCATGGTTTCTTTGGCTGTCGCCGTGCTTTTGTATTGCGGAAAGTGCCCTGGCTCTTTTTAATAACGCATGGTCTCTGAAATGTGCTGTCTTTTCCTCCTGTATGCCAGAGTCTTTTGTCCACTTTTCCACTGGAAAGCATCTTACGCTGCCCTGTCTGCTTCAACTGCCCTTTGGAGAAAGTCTGGTTCCAGGAGCCTGAGCTCCAGCTCTGAATGGTGTTTCATCCTGCCGGTTCCTGCTCTTCCAGTCCTGACAGTCCTCATGCTTGTGGTGTCTTGACCAGGTGCTCCAGGGTTCTTCGCTCCTGGGTCTTCTCTCTTTGATCAGTACAAATAAAGGCATGGGAATTGTTATTTCTTCCGAAGGGCCCTCTGGGAGGAGTGGTGCAGGCCACGTCCGCAGGAGAGCCGGCCAGCTTGCGGTCCAGGTGGGATGATGAAACGTGAAGGAGAGGGGGCCAGGACTGTGTTACAGTGACGTTGGGGAAGAAGCGTATTGGAGTCACCCTCCTGGTGGAAAGCTACCTGGAGGAAAAACTGGAAATAACACAGGTTTGCAGAACAAATAGTCCAAGAAGGTCCGAGAAGGAGCTCGGGTCTGTTGCCGAGCCCTGTGGCAGAGCACGCAGCTCCTGAGCGTGAGGGTTGATGCAGGGTGATGGAGAAGATGGTGGAGGAGTGAAGCGTTGCCTTGGCAAGGCTGTTGCCTCCCTGGGAGGCTGATGAGTTCGTTACAGCCTTGCTCCTCGCTGTTTCAGTGGCGAACACGACTGCTGTGGGAGAAGGGGTTTTTAACATCAAAGGAGGATGCGGCAGTTTACTGTTATCTTGGGGCACCGAGAATCCCAAACCAGACGGCATTTATCAGGCRGTGAACTCTGTGGGGAGCTAAGCGGCAAAGCTACTGTTCCTAAACTTGCATAATGTACCATTTTGGAAGGCATTCCAGTGGCAGAATAAAAGAGCAGTCAGAGCTGCTTTCATCTGAGGTAGTAAAACAATCTATAATATTAAGTCCATAAATTCCCCGTTTTCCATGGGGAAAACGTGTGCATAAGCAAAGGCTGGTTATTTCCCTCATAACAGCTGTTAGCTGTAGTCACCTGTTCGGATATTAGGGAACGAGAGTGTTCAGAAAAGAATGGTTAAATGATTGGAAATGTCGGGGATTCACTGCAAAAAAAAAAAAGATTTAAAAGATTAGTCCTCCTCATCCCTTCTGGAAAAGGGGACAAGTAGAAAGAGATTTTGTAAAGCTCTTACTGTTAAGAGGACAAACGGGGCTTTGTTCTTGACCGTTCAGCGGGGCAAAGCCGGCAACTCACTCGCACTTCAAAGACAGCAATTCTGGTACTAATAGAAATACTTTAAACCAAAGGGCTGGAGAGGATTTAAAACAGCGGTCTGTTCTCACCTCTGCTGGCCCAGGGAAACCCCGGCTCTGATCTCTCTGGAGATCACTGCCACGTGCCCCAGCAATGCTTCTGCTGAAGACATGAGACTTACAGGTGAGACCAAGAGGAGGGTCGGCCACTGGCTTTAGCGCTCTGCTCCTCTGATTTCTGCTGTATTGCGTAGGCCGTGCGGCCAAGTCAACATCACGCTCTGTCCGACGAGAAAAACACATCATGAGAAGCAGCAAGGAGGCATTTTATTTTGTTCAAACTGAGCCTGACTCTAGAAAAAGTTCTGTGATGGACAATCACTGATGAAATCCCACAGCGCGGTGGCTTCAAGAGAACATTGCGTTAATACGTTAAAATGGGGCTTCTCCCCCTTATCTTTAACTTAAGGGTGAGTTTAAATTGCTGCAATCGGCAGATGAAACACTTATTTTATCAAACATTTGAGCAYGAAAGGGAGTTAGAGCAGTCGGACTTTGTTTCTTAAACTAGTATGATTATGAAGGAAAAGAACATGAATTTGTGCCTTTGCTTGAATGGGCTCCCTGGTGAACAGGCTACAGGGAGAGCCGTGAGTGCAGCTTTGGAGGGACTGAGATTGCCTTAAGGTGAGGTGCAYGCACAATATACCTCTGTAAACGATCTGGAGGAGAATACTTACCACGCCGRTTAGAAAAACAGCTTCCTCCATTCAGTTCAGAGTTTGCTGAACACGTTTATTTAAGCCTCGGCGTGGCCCTAAGGCAAGAGCAATTYGTGGAGCCAAGTTACATTTATCCAGGGAGAAGTTTATTTAATCGCGGGGAAAACTGTTGGACGACGCGGGTACGTACATGTCTTTCACGTGCGTTTTGGTTTGTTCATCTTTTTCTTGGCTGGCAAAAGGCAGGTAATTAAAAAACATGAAGGCTGTTAGGGCAGAGCGGGAGAGGCTGCTGCAAGGGAAATCGCAGGTCTTCTGCTTCTCAGCCGGGCTTTGCCGAAGGCTCGTTGCAGACGGAGGGACTGGGTAGCCTGGATCCTGCCTCCAGCCGTGACCACGTGTGCGCTACCCACGGGCAGGGGTGAGGGGAAGCCAAGTGCATGAAGATGCTTGTCCGTAATGTTCTCCCAGCCTTTGGGCCTTTTCGGCTCAGGGGATTTGTCTCTTTAGTAACGCTTAGACTCTCTCTTCCAGTTATTGATCCGGTCTCTTCTTGAACCCACGTGAACTTACCGARTCTATCGTGTAGCGCAGCAAGGCGTTCCACCGACTGCATCCGTCGCCTGCTGACCCGCCTCCGTYGATCCGCTTTGAGCGAGCTGGCTTCAGCGGCGTTTGCTGCTTCCCAGTCCCTGCGCTGGAGCAGGCAGAAAGCGATCTGCCGGTTCTGGTTGCAGCAGCCAAGCYGTCGTGAGAAGAACGCCTTGCAGCCTTGCCTAACCCTCTTCTAAATTTAGCAGAGGCTCAGCCTGGGACGGCTGCGGTTCCAGACTYGGGCTTGCGTAAGGCTGGAAGTCCCCAGGAGCGAACCTTTCGGGCTCCCCCCTCCTGCGGCTGGCCCTTCGCCCCGCTAGCTCGTAACGTGTTGAGGCCCGAGTGCGGAGAGCCAGAGCGAGCAGGGTGCAGGCCAGTCCTGGCGGCCCCCTGCAGACCTGGGGGGGCCYGCCCTGCCTTTATGGCTTTCCGGGATGTCGTGGGAATCGTCGCCCCCTTCCTTGGACCCGCTGYGGCTGGCTGGCTGGCRTTTGGGCGGACGCCGCGCGCGCGGYCGTGCCCCGCTGTTAGCGGGTCRGAGCAGACAGGTTGGGGCCCTGCAGCCTTCTCTCCAGCTGGTCCCTTGCGTTGGCAGAATGAGAAAGTGCTCGTGGCTCTGTGCCAAGGTTGGGGGGGGGAGAGAGCATTAAAAATAACCAAAAGATAGATTTGGGGCTTGGTTACTGAGTGCYGGGCCTGTTTCTATTCCGGGATGAAGATGACTCGCCCTGAGCTCATTAYGCTGTGACTCTTCCTTAAAATGCCTTGACAGTCGATTTCGTTTCAGCTAATAAGGTCCTAAAATGTTAATGAAGCGAATCAATTTTTCATGGTTTTGCATTGCAGTCGTCTGAAAGCGCTGTGTTGCAATCTGCTGAATCCAGGGAGCTTTTTAGGGCATAAAGTAGAAGGGCAGCAAAATATGCAGCAATTTAGAGGATTCCTTGGTTCCTTCTTCAGCTTTCTGCAGTCCCCCTTCTCCCCCCCCCTCCCCGTTTAGGATCAAAAATCGCAGCATCTCCCCCTTATGGCAGTTCTCTTGCTAAGATGATAGTGTCACTTGATGTAAACGCTCTCCGTGCTCAATATTTCATGAGACGCGGAAAGAGGAGAGGCGTTACATGCTTTGTGTGCACACAAAGCTCAGTGACTTACGCCGGCTTGGGAATTAGGTAGGTGCCATCCTTTATTTCTCCGAGTGCTTGTTTCATACCGTCGGAAGGTGCCAGAGGCTTCAAACCATCCCGGCTGCTCCTGGAGTTATTTTGATGGAGTTACTTTGATTTGCTCTTGCTCTCCCTACTCTTGCTTTGCGAGTATGGTGAGAGGAAGTATTGAAATGTGTGGCTTGGGAAATGTGTTTTCTAAAAAACAAACAAAAAATGCATTCCATTTTAAACTGTAATTAATTCGTATGCACTTGAGAAACAGATAATTAATGTTTAGGGACAATCAAAGAGTTTTCCGAGTTTCATAAAGTTGCCTTTTGTCCTGCAGCACTGGTGAGAGGTGATCTCAAGTGACTCATTTCATGGAAATTAGTGGGTGAGATGTAAATCAGTGATTTAAATGGTTGCCGTCCGGTAGCTGCYGAGTTGAGCGTCAGAAGCGCCGTCYGCCCGACTTCTGCGCCTGAAGGCGCACTCAGCCTGGTGCCAAAGGTTTCCCCGGAGCTTTTGCAGCCGCTGAGGTGCGTCGGTGTCCTCGTTTGCTGTTACGTCCCCCCCATCCGGGGAAAAACTGCTGGGGCTTTAGCTGAGCAGCGCGCCCRGCTTCCCCAGCAAGCCTGGGGCTGCCCGCCCTGGGGAGCGGGGTCTCCGGGTCCTGAATGCCGCAGGGCTCTGGGCCGGCGGTAGCAGAGGAACGGCTCTTCCTGGGCGTGTGAAGTGCCTGGCCGCTATTTGGGATGGAAAGCCTTGCGCACGTAAAGACAGTCCGCGGTGGGAGCGGTGGCCAGGAGAAGTACGGGCCGAGGCAGCCGCGCTAGGAAGCAAGCTGYGCATCTGCACCAGCCTCCTGTTGCAACTGGTGCCCGTCAGCAGAGCTTTCTGCTCTCCTGCTTCCTCYGTGGTGGTGTCTCCCGCTGGAGCACTTAAACGGGCTTGTCTGTTTTAAACCCCTTTAATCAGGACTGCCTTGTGAGGTTTATGAAACTGCCTGTCCGTAATCTGGATTTTCACCCTGCGCTGCTCCCTTTTGTGGTCTCTCTGCTTTGAGCCGCTTAGTTCTCACTGGGGTTGCAGSCAGGGGTGTAGAGCCTCCAGCGAGAAAAGAGAACCAAGTCCCAGCTTGGAGGTCTCTATCCAGTGCCACAGCTAGATAAGGCTGCTCAGGGCCTTGTAAATAACTCAAGGAAAGTGCAGAGCTTTGACTTTATGGGGAATATTTTTGTGCATGACGTATAGGCAGTGCTATGAGGAGCGTATTAAAAATTCATACCAGCACAGAGCGGCGTTTTCTAGGCAGCAGTTGGGAGAAAAAAAAAAAAAAAAAAAGCTTGCACATCGCGCACAGCAACGTTTGCAGGAAGCAACTCATCTGATAGGTTTCATCTGAGCCGAGAGCGGCAAAGATGAGATCTAGGTGGTGCGGCGTGGAGATGGGCTTGGTGTGGGACGCCACCTCCTTCCCCCTCCTCCTGCCAAGCCTAAAGGCACGACCGCGGAGGGCTGCTTCGAGAGCTGTCACGAGCAAGGATTACTCAAAGCAGACGTGCCAGAAAAGCAACTGGAGCTGAGACGTAAAGCCTGTCTCCTGCCGCCCCCGCTTGCCGCTGCTGGTGTCTGAAGGCCTTTAGCACGGAGGAAGAGCAACAAGGGGGGGACGGGAATTTGGGGTAGGAGAGCAAACGAGCAGTGGGCTGTGAGAGACATGCAGAGGGGTGCAGTTGGGGCACGGTGTGGAGCGAGGGGGACGGCAGCGTGTAGGGACAGCTTGTTTTTGGCCGTCCCGYGCCCGTGTCGTGAAGCGCGGCTGTTTTACCTCCGAGGCCCCGAGTGGGCTGAAGGGAGAGAAGGATGCGAGCAGCGCTGGGACCGGGCTCCTGCTCGCCTGCCGTTTGCTGGCTGTCCTAGCAGAGCCCCCAGCCGGGCAGTGGGAATGACGGCACGAAGATGACACATACCGTCGGGCTGATGCTGTGCAGATGTGTTCTCCTGGCAGCTCGGAGAGAAACGAGTCGGTCTGGGAGGTCTGGGCGAAGCCTGTCACCCCGAGCCCTTCCTGCAGATCATCGGCAGCGTGAGTGGGAAACTTTGTGCTCCTTAGCGTGTCCCGGGCAGTGGGAGCCACGTAGGAAATGCACAGAAGGTGAATGGCYCGGGTGGGTTTTTCCCCCAGCGTGCAAAACCCTCCTCTCTGTTAGACAGCCAAGCAGGCTTCCAGCTGGGGCCGTGTGGCTGCCAGCATGGAGCAACCCAACGCTCCTGCAAGTACTTGCTTTTCCTGCCGTCGGCTTCCCTCCTAACCCTCCGGTTCGTCATGGGTACTTCCTAAAGGCCAGAGGCGCACACGCTTTGCAGCGTGCRTGAGTCTCGTTGCTGGCGTGGGCTCCGAGGGGGGCATCCCGCCCCGAATCGCGATATATCGAGGATGGAAAGGATAAGGGGCCTGACTCTGCGTGCCCACAGCTTGCGTACCTGTGCAAAYGGAGATGCGCCAAAGAAGCATCTTCTAAAACATCTGACATCTGTTTGCAGGTGCTTTTAGCCAGGCCTGGTGGGATACGTTCTCCTATCAACTGAACTGGGGCCTAGATGCATCTAAAAACCTGGCCTTGGTCAGCAAGGCTCCGGCATAAAAGTGCCTTTGCAAACAGGGCTCGTGCTCCTAAATCAGCTAAGCAATTGCAGCGATGCAAACTCATCCCCGGAAGCTGGGACTGTTCTTCAAAAACTCCCCTGTGTTACTCTCCAGCCTTAAGACAAAGTAACTGGGGTTTTGATTAGTGGCTTCTGTGTAAACTAAGGTCTTAATGTTAAAACAAAGCTGCTCTGAGAGTAGGAAAAGCTTCGTGTTTTGTCTGTGCGCTATTGCGGGGCGACCTTTTAGAGGCAGCAGGCAGAACTGAGGTTTCCAGTAAAACTTGTGACATGCTCATGAAGGAATGTGCTATCAAAATACAGACTGGCTGGCTAAAACGCACGGGGCAGGACAAGCGCTGCAAACATAAGCTGCGTTTAGACTTATGGTTAAACCAAGCAAGCGCTACCCCGTGCCAGGGACTTAGGTTTTTCTTTTGTATCGGTGAAATGCTTCATTTGATCTTCACTCTCCGATCCCGCCTCAGCCCCGACGACTTTTATTTCTCATCTCCTGCAGTTTAAATAATTTTGGAATAGAAACGTGAGGTTTGCTGAAGCCTCCAAGAGATTCTGAGCCTGAAGAGTTGCCTCCAAGCGTTGTCGCAGTGCTGGTTTGGTGTTAGAGCCCTGAAGACTGCCTATTGCGATGGAGTTTGCACTATTTAGCAGTGATACAGCGTCCGGTTTAGGTAGGTATGCCTGGCTCATCCCTGCGATGAGCTTGTGCAGCACAGACTACCTTTTGCAAAGGCAAGAGAACCAGAGGCTGTGATGGGAAGGCAGTGGGACGCAGTGAAAATCCCCTGAATGGGAGGACCAGGAGTTGAAAGGATGCACAGCTGAGCTTTTGCCCGYGTCAGCACGAATCCGATAAGGCACCGCGTGAGCCGAGTTCCCTGTATCCATTGATTTAACAAGCTGCTGGCAGGATCAGACAGCGCTCCTGTCTCCTGTGGAACAACCTGTTTGCGCTGGGGCGCGACTGCGATTCACGCCCTGGCTGGAGGGGGATGTTGAGGAAAGTCTTTTGGGGAGCGGCAAGCGTGTCCGCAGGAGAGCGGAGCGGGGCTGGAGAGGGTGTGGAAGGGGCAGGGGGCAGAGCGAGGCGAGCTTCATCCCTGGGTAATTCCCTTAASGTAAAGCTGTACAGAAAAGGGCAGCCGATTGAAGGGCTCTGGGAAGGGGCCTGCCTGCAAGTCAGGCGCCTGTTTTACCCTGCAGCAACCTTCTCTGCATGGGAAATCTCCCTCTGAGGATCCTTGAAGTGGGGAGAKGAAGATGGGAATGAAGGCTCAAGCAGACAGGCTGGTCTTTCTGCACTTCTGCAAGATCTGATGGATATTAGCCCTGACTTTAAAGTGCATAGGGGTGCACTGATTTCGTTTTCAGCCTGGACTTTGAAACCTGGGAATCACTGGGATGTGGACCCGGGGCTCTSTGGTGGACGTGTTTGCTGGGACGTGGTGTCGCTCTTGATGCGTGACAGCTCACGTAATTGAGGATGCCGCCTTGCAGAGTCGATTTTGAATTGCAAATACCATCACGATTCTTCCGTTTTGGGGAGATGTGTCTGGGTGGCTTAAAGGCTGTTCTGCCACGTCAGGTTGGAGCGTGGGTGTGAGAGGAGGGTATACATTCAAAGCAAACGTGAATTCGGAGCGAGAGCTATGGGGGCGAACTGGAATTGCTGGCTCCAGAGACGGGGTGTCTCTCCGGAGCGAGTGCGTGTGTGTGTGTGTTCCCCACCAAGCCCTCCCCTCTGCTGTGATGGTACCAAACTCTGTCTTCTGAGCRCTTAAGAAAGAGCAAGGGCTTTCAGACCTGCTTTCTTTATGAAAACGGGAAGAGAAGTGGTGGGGGAGAGAGGAGGAGGCGTTGACATTTGGGGGTCCCACGAATGACGGGGCTGCCTGTCGGCTGCACCACCACCGGCCGGGCTGGGCAGCACTTCTTGGAAGTGTGATTTCTTTTTGGATTTCCTTGGGGTGCCTGGCAATCCCAGCAGAAAGCTGGGAGCCTGTTTTCCGATGCTGAACAGCAGAACGGTTTATCCTGAGAGCCTTTTACAAGAGGGGAGTCCAAGGACTGACTGTCATGGGGGTTTTAGAAGAAAGCTCATGTTGGCCACTTGATCGGTGGGTACAGAGTCCTCCCGGGCTGAACCTGTGGCTGCAACCTGCTTGCAGCTGGCTGGCTGGCTGCCTCCGTGGAGCAAGTCGCTGATGGAGCCGGCACAAACCAGGCATGGCGTGACACCTCYGCCTGGGGCTGCTCAGCACCTCCGTGGGCAGCCTCGGCAGAGGAAACGAGCCCTTGCTCGGCATGGATGCTGCCATCCCTTGTTACTGTCAAGAGCAGACCCCATCTGCCGGGTTGGTGTCAAGAGAGACCTCTGGTGCTGCTGGGTGGCCTAAGCCATGGTTGGACCTGTGCCGGGGAGGTGGCATGTCGATGGTTGGGGAAACTGCCCTGCTGCAGACTGTCAGGTTTGGAAGCGGAGCAGGGAGGAAATTTGAGTTGCTGTGAGCCAGCTGGCTGGTCCTYGGAGCTGGGCACATCTCGGGTGATGTTGTCCTCGGAGCTGACGCAGCTCGTTTAGCGGAGGGAGAACATGTGCCGCAAGAGCCCCCCTGCTGCTCCTGGCCCGCAGGGTGGCATYGCTTCGGGAAGGGAAGAGCTGACGGCTGGGAGCTGGGATTTGCGGGCTCAGCGGAGTGTCGTGTGGCCTGCGGCCCTGATGGGAAGCGGTAGCAGTCCCACGGCAGCTGTGGCAAGCCCACCCAGGACAAGGGCAGGTAGGGAATCCTCTCGCGTGTTTTTAGCTGCTCTTAAATACTGTTCTGGCAGCTGAAAACCATGGAGAAGGAGGTGCCCTGTGGCTGGCCAGCCGTTGCAGAGCAGCAGGGTCTCCCCAGCTCCTGGGTAGCTCCCAGAGGGGCAGCTCGGGAATCGCTGTACTGGAGTCGATGGCCAACCAGCTGCATGAAGCAGGGTTGCTTGGGGATGGGACAGGAGATAACAGGAGGGTTTAGAGGACATGTACATTTGTCCGTGGCTGGATCGAGGTCCTTGTTAGACTTTCTTAGAAGAAATGCACTTAAAGCGATGCAAAAAAGCATGTCTGTGGCAGTGCTGTCAAGRCATCCACTCCTTGGCTCATGCCAAGGAAGGTGTTTTTGTCAGGGTCCTTGTAGCATCCGTCTACTTGAGCTGAAGGACAGCTGCTTTTTGGGTAGCCTTGTGGGCGTGGATGGCCATAGCACACAGATGTGGATAACGAAGCTTGTGTATATACAGCTTTCTCTATCTGTCTACCAGTTATTCTGCTGATATTGTGGATCAACTTCTTCCCTTTCATGGAGCTTGAAGGTAAATTTCTGGATCCCATCTGCCCCCATATCCTAATTAAAACACCTACTCCTAAAGCCTCCATCTCATTAGGCTCAGTCCCAGACGCTGTGAATCGCAGYGCGTCCCTGAGGAGCTCTCAAGTCCGTCTGCAGTGATACAAAGCAGAGATGGAAAGGATGGCAGATGTTGCTTTTGTTTGGAGCAGCGTGTCTCCAAGCTGAAATCACCAGGACGTTCGCCATGGTTACGCGGATGAGACCTGCTYGGGTTGCAGGACCAGCGAGCCCTCTTAAGCTGCTCGCTTGCATCGGCCACGGGTGTTTGCTTGGCGGGGGGGAGAAGGCACGCTGAAAGGATGCGTCCGGCAAAAACTGCCTTCCTGGCGCTTGAGCATTTTCATTCTGTTTCCTCTTATTCCCAGGAGAACTGCTGAGTCAGCCAAGACCGGAGGGACTGACGGAGATCATCTGTCCCAAGAACGGCAGCGAGCGAGTTAACGTGGCCTTGGTTTACCCCCCCACTCCCACTGTCGTCAGCCCGTGTTCCAAGTGAGCTCCGAAAGCAGACCCCCACCCCCTGTCAGTACGCACCGGACAGCCTACGTAAAACAAGCCCTCGCTAAGCGGTTTTTTTTTTTTTTGAAAAGCAGCAGCCACGCGGCCTGGGGACAGTTCTAATTATTTGCGGATGTAGACGGCCCGCTCRAAGGATGAGAGGTACGGTGGAGTGGGACGAGCCGTTGCCTGAGCTGCACTGGGGCAGATGCTTAGCAGGCAGGGGAGATCGGGAGATGATACAGGCACGGACAGGTTTAGGTAGCAAGGGGCCTCTGAAGGCCACCCTCACAGCTGGGTCAGGTTGCTTGGGACCTCATCCCGGTGAGGGCTGATGATCCCCAAGGGTACCACCATCTCTCTGGGCCGTCTTAGACTTGCACTGTTCTCCTAGGGCAGAATTTTTTTTTCCTTCTATCCCGTGGGAGTTTCCTGTAGTACAACTTGGCTTTCATTGCCATGAAGATGCACTGCTGGCTCGTATGCAATGTGTTGTCCATCAGACCACAAGCCAGCTGGCCCTCAGCCTGCAGTGCATGGGGTTGTTGTGTTCCAGGTACGGGGCTGTGTGCTTGTCCTTGTTAAACTTCACAGTGTTTGCTGTTGGCCCCATCCTCCAGCCTGGTGAGGTCCCCCTGGACGGCAGCTACATATCAGTAGCCGCTGTGTCCTTTCCTCCACAGAGCGAGTCTGTGCTCAGAGAACAGATCCATGTTGTGGTGGGAACCAACGTGGAACAGGGCTCTCAAAAACGAGCAGCGCCTCAGCTCGCTGATGCACGGCGTTCCCTGCAGAACGGGAGCGGTGTCCCGGACACGGCCCGCTCTCCTTGGAGTGGTGCAAGGGGGCTTGGCAGGGAGCTTGGAGGAGCGAGCCCGGTGTCTTGCTGGTGGCTGGCGCTGTGCGGCACCCRGATGCCTGTGACTTCGCTTTGGTGTCCGAGAGTAGCTTTGGATACTGTCCTCTCTGTTCAGTCCCCTCCTGCCCCAAAATAAGCTTGTTCTGTGCTGGCAGGAAACCTGCATTCTAGAAAAGGACTACTTTGGTTTAAGGACCTCGCCCTCCCTATTTAGCAGTCAAAAGAAGCCCTATAAAAACCCTGCTGCTCGTGCTACATCACTGTTTCTCTGTCCTTTCCCCTTCCAGATAAATTGGCAGTGCTGGTGCCGAAGGTTTTCCACCGGGCGGAATGTGGCTGATGCTCTACAGCGCTCCTATCTTCTCTGGTTGCAGAGCTGCATGCTGACAGGGATCAACGGGACTCTGGACTCTGAATCGCCGCAGGGGACGGCTCCCAGGGGGGGCCTTGGGGCTGGAGCGGACGCAGTCGCCTGGAGGCTGGGGATGACGAGGCACAAAGCGAAACGGCTGCTCCGGATGGCGGGGCCGCTGGCCGGAGGGGAAGCACTGGGGATAGAGGATTCTGTGGACCCACTGATCGCATGTTAAAAACCCATTTGGATCTCACGATGAATATAAAAGTGTTCTTGGTACCATTTCATTCGGACCTGCTTGGAGGAAAGTCTCTTGAAATGAGCTGTAGCGGCATTCCCTGGATTTGTTCCTGGACAAGTGAGTGCGGCAGTTGGCCAAGGCTGTGGAAGGGGGCGGGGGGGGGGTGGTTTGGTGCCATGAAGCCTTTAAAACGGCTCCGCTGCAAAACGGCTGGCTGCGTCCCGCACGGCACCCTTAGGTGGTGGCCTGGGAAGTGGGATGAGAAGCGGGCCGGGAAGTATATCCCGCCGCGTGCGTTCCCAGGAGGCTCGCGCGCCCGGAGGTGCCGTGATGGGGCAGGGACGGAAGGAGGGCAGACAGCGGGTACCTGCCGTTTCTTGCTTGTCCCTAGCCCCCAGCAGCCCCAGCCTGAGCGCCGGCACCACGGTGGTGGCTTCTGCCCTGCTTGAGGGCTTCTAAGACGTCGCTGGCAGCTCGTGCCCTGCGGCTGAGCCCCGGTGGTTGGACTGCACGCGCTCTGCTCCATGYGAACCTCGGGTTCAGTGTAAATCGGCCCCGTGCTGTTGGGGTGCCACGGGGTGCTGGCTGAAACGGGAGCGGGGAGAGCTTCGCTGGAGGTGTCTCCGTGTGTCCAGCACCCTCTGCAGGCTGGTGCCGAGGGAGCGGGGCCCCGGCTGGAGGAGCAGACACGCTGCTTTAGGAAGGGCAGCGCGGGCCTGCGTTTGGYGGGGGGAAAGCCCTGGATGAGGCTGGGGAGCCAGGACACTTCCCAGATAGGGAAAGATGGGGCAAAGTTCCCCCGATCTCTGTGAGCAGAGCCGCTTCTGCTGTATGCAGGCGTTTCCAGAGCCAGGATCCCTGYGTCGGACCCTGGAGGTCCGAGAGATGAGGGACTTAAAAACGCTTGCTTAATGTGCAGCTCTTAGTCCCTGGGGCTGCGACGGAGCCACCCTGGAGGGAGGCGAGATACTTCCGAACAGGGAAGTGGTGCTAGGCAGCTCCTCTCGTCTCGAGTCTTGCTGCCTGGGAGTCGTGGAGAGCCCCGATAGAGTTAGAGCTTATGCTGGAGCGTTCCCTGCTGTCGCGCCTCAAGTCTGGAGGCCTCCTCCTCCTCTCTCCACTCCTACTCACCTCTCTTTCCATCCCCACAGGAAGAAACTAGTGATTTGTCGCTGTGACGTTGCGTGGAGTAAAGAAACCACAAACTGGCATCCTTTTCCAGCCAGAGGCCTGTTTGCCGGTGCGCCCACCTGGTCCGAGATACGTGAGCGCGGAAGGAGYGAGAGGACAGAGCGGGCACCTCGCCGCCTGCTCCTTGGGACCGCAGCCCTCTTCTCGGAGCGCACCGCCTCGGCAGGAGCACRGCGTTTCCTGGGCTCCGCAGGCGTTCGGTTCTCCGTGCGCGCTGAATGAAGCCGTTACGCTGGGAGCGTGGCCGTATGGAGCTCAGTCGTGTCTTTGGGTCTATTTAATATGAAACGGGGATCGCTTATCCGCCCACTGTTCAGTAACTAGTGTAACTGCGTTTTCATCTGTTGTTGTTTTTTTTTTTTAAATATGCAAAAGCCATTTAATTTTCTATGCAGTCCAAAAACGTCTCCCATTTGCAACTGCCAGGCRGGAGATGTGCAGGAGAGCCATGCCGAGTGGCTGCTGGGTCTTTGGGTTTTGCTGTCGCTCCCTTTTAAGGATGCATCTCGGAGTCCTCCACACAGAGCATCCCCCTTGCTGAGCTCCTGCCTCTCGGACCTCGCTTAGCAGCTCCCAAGGCGCTCTTATCTCTCCATGGTGTTACAGTCGCTGGCTATTTATCCTGCCCAACCCCCAAAAGACAAAACCCGAGTGCAACAAAACTGGTATATAGGGAATTTGAGGCAGTGCACGGTAGGGCTAGCTGGAAAAGACTGCTGATTTGGCTTTGGAGTCCGATGCCAAAGCACTTGAGCTCCAGGGATAGGAGCCCTATGCGGGGTTTGGGGTTAGTGTGTTTTTTGTTTGTTTGTTTGTTTTGAGGATCTGTCATTATTCACGAGTCAAGCCACAAGGAAAGAGGACTTGAAGGCAGTGGCCTAAGAGCAGAGATGCCTGAATCCAGAGCACYGCATTCACACTCCTCCTGTGCTTGTCCCTCTTTGGAGACCTGCTGAACTGTTGGACGCCACCAGGGCCTCTGTGGAGCACCCTGCAGCCTTTACTGCAAGTACGTTATGAGGAGGGCAGGAAGGACTGGGACATCGCTCGTCTCSCTCTGGAGCTGGCAGTGAATTTAACTCCTTTTAAATAGGAGGAAAATCTCCTGGCAGTAGATGCTTCCTCTGCTTAAGAGAACTGCGCTGGATTTTGCTTATCGGTTTGCAGACCCTCTCGCTTGCCGGCCGGTTTATCTCCTGCCGAAACTGGTGGAGGCGAGTTTGAGAGCGGAGCCAGCAAGCCGCTTTGCCCTGCAGGGCTTTYCAGCACCCGCAGCGCGTCCTGCAGCACCTCATGTTGTGCTCTGAAGCAGAACCTGGGATTGAAACCTGCGTCCATCCAAGTGAAACTCCCAGGACGGCAGCTTTGCCTACTGCTGGGTCTGTGCAACGCACGAGGAGTTGAGTGTCCTGGAGTAACGCACAAATCTGAAGTAGAACAAGAGCCTGAAGGGTGATCCTGCATATCCAGCCTGTCTTAAGACTTGGAGATCTCGGAGACCTCTGGCAATTGCAGAGGGCCCTCTGTGATGGGACACCTCTGCTTCAACTGTGCTAAAGGCCAGAGAGTCGTAGAAATAAGCTTGGCTCCAACATGCTACGAGGCCAGGACTGGTCTTATTAGTCTCCTTCCAGGGTGACGCTGTTTCTTCCACATTCTGCCTCTGCTCTGAGCTTGGGGTTTCGGCTTTCAAGTTAAACAGAAATAGAAACTGGAACGGGATTAAACCTGCCTTGCAGTCTCTAAAATCAGCAAGAGGAGACTGTGGGCCTCAGAAGCAGAAGTCATCTCCCTTCCAGCATCCCGCTGGTATGGTCTCATGGTGGCTGTGGAAAACTCAGTAGTGCRTTTGGGTGCTGCTTTCCCAGGAATCCGAGATGTGCTCAGCTGTGCTGTAGCACCAGAGAGCTTGTATCGGCCCCCTGTTCCCTTCCCCTTCCTTCCTTCGAGCYGGTTAAAGTTTGCCAGAGCAGTAGGGGCCCCTCACTGCAAGGCAGCAGATGCAGTCGTGTTAAAGGGAACTGCGAGAAATGGTATTTAGGAGCTCGCTAAGCGAGGTGGAAACCCTCCAGGTCTCTCCCGCGGAGCCGGAYGCCAGAGCTCAGCTGCCCCATGCCCACCGGAACGGGATCCCGGGCCGGCATCCGTGGAGCGGCGGRGTGGCCGGAGGGAGACCCTGCGCTCCGGCAAGCACAAGAGGAGCTGCCCCTTAGCGCAGCGGGGAGGCGAGCAGGTGGGCCTCAGCGCGTAGCGCTCATCGCACGCTTCTCGGCTCAGCTCACGGACTGTAACCGCAGGTATTCGTATAATCGACGTAGCCGGGCAGGACTCTGCACGCGCGCACCCGCACGCCCAGGCATACACGYGCCACGTACACCCACACGTTCTTGCCAAAACAACTGAAAATAAAAGTGATCTCAAGGAGAGGCCTGGCTGCTCGATTCGTTTTGCCTGCTCTGGTGCCCCCTTGGGCCCTGGCCCTGCCTTTGGAAGGGCCCGGGACTGACTGTAGCTTTCATTTTATTTATTTATTATTTGTTATTTATTTATTTATTTTTGAGCGTGACGGTGCCTCTGCCCTGGGCTGTGGCGCAGAAAGGGGCTTGCAGGCACCGGGCCCCGCAGGGCCGTGGCACGGCCGCGTAAGCCGGCAGCGCTGGCGGGGAAGCGTGCGATCCCCATGCTGCGGTCTGCACCTGTGCGCCCAGCGTGTCCCATGTGCCTGACCGGTTATCCAGGATCCTCCCTGTGCAGCCGGGGCTCAGCTAAACCTCCCGGGGTCGGGTTGAAGCTCTCCCAGTGCTGCTGCAAGGGGAGTCGCTGCCCCTCTCGTTCTGGGGCTGGGGCCTGGTGCGTTCCTGCTCCCGTTGCTCTGACGCCGGGCCTGGCCATCAGCCTTGCTTCATGAACAACAGGAGTGTTTGCTCTCCCTCCTGCAGGCTCCTGGCAGTAGGTTGGGCTCTGTAAATGGCATTTGGAAACAATTTTTGGCTTCCTCGGTGAACGTGCCCTGTCTTGCCTGGAGACGGGGCCTGGCTGATGCTCCTGGAACATGATGCTGTTCTCTGTGCTGGTGGCTAATGCAGAGAAGCCTCTTGTGTGGGCTTTCTGTCTGGGTGGTTTTCCTTGGTTCTGTAGCTGGGTAGGTGGATTTTACTCCCCTTTCCTCATTCTCTCCCAGGTTTCAATTGCTCAAACCCACGCTCCTGTAAGCACCAAAATGTGTGTTCCCGGGAGGTCTGGCCAGGATCACAGAGGACAACAGACRCCGGTGAACAAGCCCTCCTTATGTCTTTGGGGTTCCCCTTGGTTGGTGACAACTAGTGTTTGGACAGGCCTTGTGAACCTGCCAGGAGTCGGTGGCTCTTACAGGGTGGCCCTTTGCATTGGGGTCTGGTCGACTTCAGGCTCCATCTGCCTGAGGCCTGGCTGCTGCCCTGGTTGGGTTTCCTTGTGCATTCGAATCCCAGGTGTGTTTTCTGGCAGGGCTAGGGGATAGACATGGGGCCGCCTTGCTGCCATCCACCTTCTACGAGGAGGACCTAAAGATCCTACCCGCTCTTCAGATGTTGGAGTGGCAGCTGGTCACAAAGATCTACCTGGTCTTCTTTCCCAATCTGTCCCTATCTCCTAAAACAGCAACTGCATAACATCACCTGTTCACCCTCCTCTTCTCATGTTCTCCACTGTTAAATGTAGGAAATTTGTGTACCAGGGGAGGAGCATTTGTGTCATTGGTGAGGCACAAAGGGAAAGAGCGATAATCAATACCAGAATGCTAATAATGCGGTGATCGGGGCCTCCCCTCCCGTATCTGGCACGTCAGTTGCTGGAGAAACCCCAGAGAGCAGTGACTGTAGTAACTGGCATTTATTTGCTGGCCATGAGACCCCTGGACCCAGCCACAAACTCTCAGATCCTGTGGGATCGAGCCCCGATCTCCCGGGAGAAGCCTAGCGAGCGCTTGTTTGCAGCGGGGCTGCTGGCTTTCCCCAGCCGCGTCTCCTTTCCCGAACCCAGGRGCCAGAGCTTTCGGGAGCGTCCTTAGCAAGTGACTTGGGGATGTCATCGGGAGATTTGGCACAAACGGGCCTGTTCGGGGCTGAGAGCGGAGCCGCTTTTTTCCGCTGCCTGTCAATCATCGCCCACCCCACCGGTTTGGCCGCTTCTGCCCAAAAACCCCCCAAGACGTTCGCGCCCCTTCTCGGCGCG
>NW_020450835.1:115760-166399 GCF_003343035.1 Apteryx rowi | reverse complement strand
GGCGGCGCCGGCCTCGTCGCGCATGCGCGGCGCGCTCTCCTCCGCGCATCCCCCCCCGCCGCGCCGCCCCGCGCGTGCGCAGAGCCTCCTCCTCCCCCCTCCCCCCGTAACGGCCGCCCGGGTTCAAACTGAGGCGCCGTGCGCCTTCAGCTTCTCCCCCGCAGCGGCGCGGTTTTCCTTATTTATACGCCCCTAAAGCGCGTCTGTTCGTGTGACTTCATCAGTTAGCACAGGCTGTGGTTAATTCAGGTGCCGGGAGAAGTCTCCCGTGCCCGTTGCGGTTGTGGTAGCCCGCGCAGAGAGGCCTGGCTCTTTCCGTTGAATTTAGCACGCTTATTCTGGCTTTCTCGCTGGTGTTTACTGTTAGTCGTGACCTCAGGCTCTCGCGTTTGCCTGCCTGCCTTCTTTACGCTTTCACAAAACCCACAGGAGAGTGGTTTTTTCAAAGCAGGTTCCTGTGTTGGTTTCCTTGTCCGTCTTTAAGGTACCTCCCTCGTTTTGTTCGTCGGTGAAATGGTGCGATGCTTTGTTGCATTTTGGTGGTAAAACCACGTGTAAATTTTAATGATCTAGCTTCTGTTTTGACCTTCCTGAGTGGCCTACAGATTTTTCTTTCCTCTAGGGAAAGCAGCATTGTAGAAACAACGATCAGGAAGCTAATGGGAAGAGCTTAACTTCCAGTTCGAGTGACTTCAGCGATCCAGTTTACAAAGAAATTGCAATCACCAATGGTTATATCAATAGAATGACCAGAGATGAGCTCAGAAGTAARCTTGCAGAGTTCAAGCTTGAAACCAGGTAAGGCTGAGTTGTAAACYTTTCAGCTTAATCTTTGAGAGCAGTGTAGCAGTAAGGGATAATTATTTTAAGGTTAATAAAAAACACTAAGAGGAAAGAAAACAAGCCACCAAGCTCCTGCTGTTTTATGTGCAATCTTGATGCAGCTGTTGTTGTAGGACTAGTGCGCATATTACTGCTTAATGTGTTTCCAGAAATGTGTGTTGTCTCAAGTAGTAACACAACAAACAAAAGAATATGTAACTGGGTAGCTTGTCAACACATTTTTTGTACAAGAGGGAGGATAGGTTAGGAAGAACTGCAAGGGTTCTCAGATGGTATTGCAGACCKTCAAGGTACAGAAACTCAATTCAAAGCATACTTATTTTTATTTACTGTAYCCAGTACAGCCCTGATATTGGCTAGAACCCCTGTTGTGATAGGGCTGGGAGTTCATGAAGGCAGAGGACAGGTAGCTTTAGATGGAGAATTTGCTAATCTGAGCAGATGAGGTGGAGAGTGTATCATAAACTGGATTTGTGCTCCTTGAGGAGAAGGAAGAAAGGGCTAAGTGAATAGAGAGTGGTTCCTCCTCCATAGGAAATTACCTGCAAGACCCTTTGATGCTGCTGTGGCCAGAGAAATTTGAAATGTTGAGAAGCAAGTCAGCTGGGAAAAACACAGGGTGTAATTTCTATTAGCGACAGTAATAAAGATGTAGTGGGGGGGGTTGGCAGTTAGAAGCTACTGCTSTAGAGGAAGAGGAAGTGTGAAAGATGAGATGGACTGAGGCTGAAAGGAGAAGTCCAGCTTTCTAGAAAAGAAAACTAAGAGAGTACTTCCAGAGAAAAACATGAAAGGAACTGAGATGCATTAAAAAAAAAAAAAGGCAGGGTTAAGGGGAGTGCAACCTCCTGCCCTCATCCCTTCCATCTGGATTGTTTTAGCTGTATGGCTTTTATATGCCTTCTTCATTTAAATGAATGTGAATGGTCTCTCAAGAAAAAAAAATGTCATTACATGATAAAATTTACAGAGAAACAGGTTGGATTTGTATGGCTATTCAGTACTTAATGTGATTTAAAATTAACAAGAAGAAATCAAATAGCAAATAATGCAGATGATGTATTTGTGATTTCCTAGGTTATAAATTTTCTGTTTGTGGTTTTTATTCAATTGTAAATGTAGAAAGTTTAAAACTTCTCTTTTTAGTGTAGTTACTTACTTTTCTTGTTTTATGAATACATTYCATTAAATTGGTCAGAATGTCTCTGGCATGTAAACAAGTGCAGCATCACCTCTAATGTAATGAATTGAGTAGATTCCTGCATACTGTATTCTCTGAGTTTTTTTTAGGTAGCCGATCATCTCCTCTTTCACTTTCTTTTCTTTTATAGGTTAGATGAGGAAAAAAGTAATTTTCTCCTCTGTCAGCTCCCATTGTATGTCAGCTTTGAATGAACTAGTCATTGAATTGAACTAGATCAATAAACCAGGGAAAAAAAGAAAAAAAGTTACCTGCATTTGCAGAAGAGGCTGATGTTCTCGAAAGCAGGTTTAGTAGTCTGCAATTCCAATTTTTCCTTGTGGATCAGTGGACTACTCTTCTGTAAAATTCTGATAATATAGCTTTCTACAAGGAGCTCTTTACTATTTGCATGATTTCATTTCCAATGCTTGACTTCAACGGTTACTTTCTTTCRAGAGTAAATTATCCTTGTTTATTGAGCTCTGGTTTGGTATGCAGCGGTTCTGGCATCTGTGCTTGTGTCTTATAATGACTGTATTAAAACTATGCAGCAGATAATTTTAGTCTGTTGCCACAGTGAATTCACGTCTTGGTCACAGAGTCCCTGGAAAGCAGGATCTTGACCAGGCAGTTTTTCTGACAGCCAAAATCTAGAGTCCTTCATTTTCGTCGAGGTAGTCRAGCTCAATTTATCTGTGGGTATTTTAGCTGGATTCTGAATTAGTTGTGCCACTGGTGCAGAAATACCTCAGGTGTCRGTTCAGGCAGGGTGCACAGGGAAACATGGATGAAGCTGTACTGCTTCCAGGCCCAAGGGTCATCTAGAAGCCATTTACCACTTCTTTGCAGCAAAAGGCTTGGGCTAGGGAGGCCTGCTAGGCTGGAGGTGATTCTCCGCAGAACCATTGGGATGTCTCTGTACCCTGCCTCTCAGCCTGTCCCAAAATACCATGTTATCCAGGTGTTTTAGTTGCCTGGGGTATCCCAGCCTCTGTATTATAATGGAGTGTGAACTGTATGGTGAAGTTGAATTCAGACTTCATAAGCGCTGCTGTTCAAAATCAGGTTAGAAATGATGAGCTTTTGAGTGTTAGAGCTTCAGTTCTACRGTGGTGAAATAATTGATGTGATTAAATGAGAGTGCAATCTTTGATACTTTCCTCATCTGTTTAGAGGAGTGAAAGATGTACTGAAAAAGAGACTGAAGAACTATTATAAGAAACAGAAGCTGATGCAGAAGGAACCTACTGATGGAGACAGCTACTACGACTACATCTGTGTTGTTGACTTTGAAGCAACATGTGAAGAAGGAAACCCGCCTGAGTTTATACATGAAATAATTGAGTTTCCTGTTGTCTTATTGAACACACATACCCTGGAAATAGTAAGTGATCTAATTATTGTGTCAGTATGCTGTTTTTTGCAGCTTCTTTGCTTCGGAAAGTCTAGGTTAGCTTTTAAGTAGATGCTGAACTTCATTAAAAACAGCCGTTTATTCTTAAAGGCCTATGCTCTGTGCCTATTAAATACAAACAAAACTTTCTTTCTGTTCTTAAAAATACTAAGCAGCTAGAGTAGATCATGCTCCTTTAAAATGTGTTTTTATTTCTGTACCTGAATACTATTGAGTCCCTCTACCAATAGGACAGAACTTTCAGTTTCTCAGTCTCCCTCTTTTTTTTTTCCCCTCCTCCTCCTCCCCCTCGTTTAAGATCCACAAAGCAAATTAAGTTGCCTTTCTAGGACTCGGGGGATTCATCATAACCAAGAATTAGCAAATTCTGTGGTCATCTGTTTGACTCAGTCTGGAAGAGACTAATGCAGAGTTCTGCAAACTGTTGCTGAGTAAGCTCTGCTTGTGTGTGGGCTAGGCTGCTCCCAGAATCTGCCTGCAGTGGATTGACAGCCGTTTGTCTTGCCTGGTTTTAAAAGTAGCCTGTAGAGATTTTGCAGCCTGATAAGCRCTCTATTCCAGTGCTTCACAGGCCTTTCTCTTAGGAAAAAACATTTTATTGTCTAACTGAACTGAGTGACTCAATGAAATGGAGGAGCTGCACATTCTTCTGACTAATGCTGCATTTATCAGGAAGTTTTAGGAGGAGGAGGATTTCCAGTAATTGTTGTGATGTAACAGCAGAGCATAGCTGCATCTATGCCTCTGACARCAGATACAGGAATGTGCAGGTCACCAAGGCTGTTTTATTACCCACAGAGTCGGAAGCTGCTTGKTTTTTCTCTATCAAAAAGGTTTTGTATAGCAGCAGCAGTTTGGGGCTTTTCTTTGTCCATGGAACTTGCATTTAGTCTTCCCTTTTTTTTTTACTGCTGAGTTTCCCAAAGTGAGATCATTGTGCTTATCTCCGGCTGGCTTGCACAAAGAGGTGTGTGACTTTCAGACAGCCTTCGAGCAGTGCAGCTGGTTGCCTGCCTTGAATTACAGGTGTGCCTTTAGAGGTGCCACCTAACAAACCTCAGGCTTTGCTCGTGGCTTTTTTTTTTTAATCATGCTCTGCTCTTCCCAAATCCTCCCCTGGGTTGCAGTCTGTCCTTTTGCCCTCTTACATCCGCATCCCTGCTCTTTAGTGCCTGCTGGCTGAGAGGAAGGACATGTGTGGGTTGGAAAGCCAGCCAGCCATCCCCTTGGGAATCTCATAGTGGCCAACCAGGATACTTATATTGACTGGGGAGGTACACCGACCTTTCTTGCCTCCAGCAGGGCAAGTATCACATATTGCCTCTCAGCTGTGGGCAAGCCAAAAAARTTGCCTTGCGGCCTACACGGTGCGCTGCTGCAAAGCATTTGACTCTCTTGTTACAGGAAGATACCTTTCAGCAATATGTGAAGCCAGAGATTAATCCCAAGCTTTCAGCATTCTGCATCAGTCTGACAGGAATCACTCAGGTAATTTGTGCTTTTGTGTCTTCAGAAACAAATAAATAATTAAAAAAAAAAGAGATGTGGTGTTGATGTTTTCAGACTTRCGCGCCATTTTTTTCTGTAGGACTTACTCTCTTAATTGTCCTTTTTTTCCCCTCTCCCAACTGTTACCCCAGAATTGGTTTCACTAGGTCGGTCTTTCAAGGCATTTTCAGGAGCTGTAGGGGAAAGCATTCACTTTGTAGTCCGTGTTTAGAAAACTTAATAGCTAGCACAGGAGTACAGCTTTTGAATTGCGTCTGTTCCTCTGCTTCTATGTGTATATGCGTGTGTATATATATGTATATATATATAATATATGCAATTTTTTTTAAAGTGTTTAGAGAGTGTTACGGTGGCTRTGGTTTGTGATCAAGTGACTTGAGCAGGGACCTGGGAAACAGGCTCAAAGATTTTTAAGCCAAGTTCAACAGCTGACTAATTTGTTAGCTTTCTAGAAGTCRTGTGTGGTTAGGCTGTTTTGATGGTGTTTCTGTGGTGGTTTTGTTTAGAAAAATCTGACTCCTTATCTGCTTATTTTAATGAGTAACATGTTTCAAAAGAGTTTTGTGAAACCTTCTTAGTTGAATAACTTAGTGAGTACCTACGTAGCAGCATAATTCTTACACTGCATGCTGTTCTTTTTTCCTCTGAAAAATGTTTCTCACTTTTCTTTTTTTCTTCCCTCTTAGGACGTTGTTGATAAAGCTGATACATTTCCTCAAGTTCTGCAGAACGTCATAGAGTGGATGAGACAGCGAGAACTGGGAACAAAGTATAGCTATTCCATGCTGACAGACGGGTATGTCCTTACGAAACCTTCAGCATACTCTAAAACTGCAAAACAATGTTTAACTTTGGTAACAATATTGCTAAAACTGGATCATGACATGGCCCTTYTACCATTTTTATGGTATGTTTTTAGCTTTCAGATAAGTTAGGAAAACTAAACTAGATGAGTTGGAAACGAAGCTTGAATCCATTAGATGGCACTGTTTCTTTTCCGGCTTTCCATGCTTGTTTGTGTGCAAGTAAATGATGCTGAGTAGGCTGGTTTTRTCCTGTTGTGCTAGTTTTCATATAGCATGTGAAAATAGCGCTGTGCAGTTTCAGTTCTGAGCAACTCTTGTGCTTTCCGGAATCTGCGGTTTCGGTGATGGTGTGGTGGGTATGTGGTGYGCATCAGTCTCGCTTTTAATACGTCCTGCATGTTTCATCAGAAAGCAGTAACGGATAATGCCTCATAYTGAATGAGGAGAAATGTCTCTGTTTTGGCTCAGAAGACTGCAGCTCTGACAGGCGTCAGTTCAGGCAAGCTTTGTGGATAAGGGGCTGACTAATGACCCTTGAACTCCCACCTGTACTKGTGCTCTCACGGGGTCGAGGGGAAAATCAAGTCCCCTAATGAGCGCAGAGTACACAGATCTTGAGATCTAGATAGATCTGTGGTGTGACATTGTTCTTAAAACCTTAGCGTTGTTAGATTGTAGTTGTATATTTTGAAGCCAAAAGATACCATCTGAGCCTGATCTTCTCTTGTGTAGCACTGGCCAAGGAATTTTCTCTGCTTGGTGCTTGCTTTTTAGCTGTGAAACATTATTATTCTGTTAACATGTGCTTTTCTCCTACTCTTGGAATGAGAGAATTTAAGTAGCACAGGGCGTTTTCAACATTAGCCTTTACCTGATCCCAGTTAGGCTTCAGAGTGTTGAGCTGAATGATGCCTGGGAACACATTTTCACATACATACACGTGCTTTTTTGGAGTACGTCTTCTGGTGTGCTGGAGTAACAAGGCAGCCCTGTGTAACTCTGTTAACGACTGCGCTGAACTAGCAGGAGATGGACTCTGGAACAAAACCAGGGTTCATGAGATGAGCAAGATAGATCTTACAGGAGCTCAAGAAGAGTAAGATTTTTTTCCCCTGAGTTTTCTGTATAAAGAGAACTTGTCTTTGAACATGTTCATGCTTTTTTAAGGCATGAACTCTTTTTARTGTTGATTGCATTAATAGTAGTCCCTTACCCAGGCTACCTGTAGGTCATTCTTGGAGACTGCACTGTTAGAAAACAATATCTGACTTGTACTCCACAATGCAGGTAATCATTGCCTRCTTAAGGGTGCTGAAGATGTTTTTCTATATATTTGAAAAAGAGCATGGACTTTTTCCTATGAGAACGGTCCCTTCCAAACCTAAGAGTTACAGAAGAGATGTTAACTTTCCAAGGAGATTCATCTGTAATACCTCATGCAACAACATTCGTAGTTACAGGCAACTCAAACTATGACTTCCTAACACTTCTCTCAAGTAAAGCACAGATAAATATTGYAGTCTATGATGTGAGTGGCTTGAAAAATCATGTGTTGTAGGACATGAATTGATGCATAACAAAAGCTTTTTTTTTTTTGTTTTCTTTTTTTAACTTACCTGACTTAATGGGTGGGAAAATTCTTTTYGTGTAAGACCTTTTTCTCAAAATTCCTAAAGGCTGGGACAACTGCAAATYATAGACCTTCTCTGGTGAAGAAATGGTTTCACTGAAATGTGATTGTGCCCAATGTGAACAGTGAAGCTGTTTAAGAGCTGTAACACTAGATTTGAGGTTTACAGTTTAGAGCAGGTACACTTTAAAGCTGAGGAGTTAATTAAAGGTAGTATTGCTTGATTTTAATTTGGGAAATTCTGATAAATACTCCTATTTAGCTAACTTGTTACCTATGGTTAGGTTTCTGTCTTTGGAAGCAATAGTGCTAAAGCAAAACTGCTACAAGACTGGTTATATTACTTGGCTTAGGAGAATGTGTCTTGAATACCCCTCCAGGGTAAGCCCTCAGTGATATTACTCAAGCAAAACAGGTGTAATGARTTTTCCCTATCATAAAAGAGAGATTGTGCAGACAGCTGCAAGAGAGAAAAAGACTTTATTTTAGCTTAAARCTTACAAACTTGTTTGGGTGACTCCCTTCAGAAAGAAAGGCTAGAAGTACATGGCGTTATGGCCTCATCTTCTTTCCTTAGTGGTCTGGTTCTCCTAAAAGTAAGTGCAGTCTTGTTTCAGTGCCTGAAGTTAAAGAGAGAGATACATGTGTACCAGAGTGATCAGGGAAATTAAAGTGTCTCCTGCTTCCCTGAGGGCTGTGTAAACCTCTGGCTTATTGGCTGTCCTGGAGCAGATGTGGTAGGTGGGGAAGTTGGCGTGCTATTTTTTTGTTTCGGCCATTCTGGACCCGAAACCATCCTAGAGAAAATTTTGCTCACATGGGTATTTATTTTCCCTTTGATTAACAAGTTCATGTTGAAAAATTCYTTACCGTGCCTACTGAGAGAATGCGCTTCCTAGCCTAAGCTGTTTTCCTTCAGCCCTTTGTGCTACAGCTGTGCAATACGTAGGCCGGAGGGCATCTGAATTAATCATTATTAATGTTTTTCTTTTCTCTCTTCTCTTTGACTTTTTAAGATCTTGGGATATGAGTAAATTTTTGAATATCCAGTGCCGTATTAGCCGTATCAAATATCCTACTTTTGCGAAAAGGTGGATCAATATTCGCAAATCGTATGGGAACTTCTATAAGGTGTGTATAGATTGTTTCTCTTGTGGGAAAAATTKTTTTAAAAGTCTTACATGTCCTGTCGTGCCTATGATCTTTACTTGTGTGGTATTAAATTATAGTACATAAGTTAGATGCCTGTGGCCTAATTTCCAAATGTGCTTCATTCTCGGAGCTCATTTTAGCACTTGAAAATGGTATTATCTACTGGAGTAWTTGAACTACTGCATTTTAATTTTAATCTTGTATTTGAGAATCAGGGGATGTGTTCATTGTTATTTGAAGAACTTTAAAAATGTCATACTGGCGCTCTTAGATCAAGTGTGTCTTAAGCTAGTTCAGCTGAAAAGTCTCTGTATTGATCTTGCAGTTATTGCTTTCTGTTTTCACGCAGTACACTACAAAGAACTAATCCTCAGCACTGACCTCGGGTATCTCCTTTTTTGACAAAGAATAATGGGGAAGGGAAAAGATTAGGACATATCTACAGTTGCATCAAATTGTCCAGACGAAGGTAGCACCAGATTCAGTGCTGGACCTTATTGCTGCTTTCTATCWCTGTCACGTTGCCATAAAACTGGTTACTGGAGATCCTAGTGAATTCCAAGCCGGTGTAGCATTTGTTTGAATATGATTTGGGCTTGGCTCGCAATCAGCTCTTGAAGGGTGGTGTTGTACTAAATGCAACTACTAGGAAAAGGGGATTGACATTTAATAAGAGCTTTATTTTCTCCTTGGAAACATTACAGGGTTATCCCATTTCTCCCTCTGTTATGCCTTCTCTGCATGACCCTTCCCATTACAAGCATGTGTTAGAACACAAAACAATCTTGATAGTCCTRTCAGCTTTAAACCAGATGTGTCTACTTTTTCCTCCTCTGTTTAGCGGTGAGAGTATCTTCTGTCAAAGCCTTTGAAAACTGTAACTTAGAATGAATAGAATGAATCTTTTATGAATCTTTTTTTAACTTCATGTAATTTTTTTAATGCAAAAACTTGTAGCATTTACAGTCCTYCAGGGCTTCTGTTGAGCTGTTCTGTGCTCCTATCGAATCTGCTGTTAAATAATAATAGATAAAAACTTGTGGCAAAGAATGCGTTGCAACTGTCTGGTGGACAAGAAATCCCCCAGCTTGTGGGTATGTCTCCCCTGACAGCTCTGGGGGTGTTGCTTTTAAAGTTGCATGTTGCCAGATTTTGGCAGCTATGCTGTCGCTGTTCTGCCTAGCTATTAAATCTAGTAGTACAGTACAGCATCGTGGAACTTGTAGTGTCTCCGTCACCCCCAAGGAAACAARGCTGATATCCTTTTGCTTTTCCTTCGGCCTTTCCTGAGACCAGATGCATGTTTAGTAGTTAATCCAGTGAGGAGTTGGGGCTTATGCTGGTGTAGCACTTTCTGTGGGTGACAGTTAAACTTCCATGTCCCCCTATGCTTTTGGTCATCCAAGGGGCTACTGTAAGTGCTTCTAATCTCCCACAGTGGTTGGAGCTATTCAGAAGCTTGATGTCAGTGAGAATCGGGAGGCTTGTGCTTTTTAATGGCTTGGCATTTCTAAAAATTGTTTTCCCTTWGCAATGCCGCTTTGGTAGCAATTCCTCCTTTATAAGGCTTGTGAAACCTATCTAGGCCACAGTTTCCCCTGTTGCCAGTGTTGGCACATCTTGAACTGGWGCTGGTAACGGTGAGAGTCACTTGAGATCATCCTGAGTCTAGACAAGATCTTGCTGACTGTGCCTTCTCTGGAAAAAAAATGAGTGTCTGTCTCACCAAGGTGTTTTGAAGTGTAATTGTTAGTGAACTATCAAAAGGCAACGTGAAAGTTTTATGTGGTACTTAAAGTCTGCATACATTTCTATTGCATTGTGTTAGATGGAAAAAGCTTGGTTTAAAAAAAAAAAAAGGTGCTAATTCTGGAATGTGGTTCACTTTCTCCATCAGGTTCCTAGGAACCAGACCAAGCTGACAATCATGCTTGAAAAGCTGGGAATGAACTATGATGGGAGACCTCACAGTGGACTTGATGACTCTAAAAACATTGCGAGGATAGCTGTGCGGATGCTGCAGGATGGCTGCGAGCTGCGGGTGAATGAGAGAATGCATGCTGGGCAGCTCGTGACTGTCTCCTCCTCAGCCCCCTTAGAGGGAGCCCCTGCTCCACAGATGCCCCGCTATAGGAACTAGGAGTTCAGGGACTCGGCGTTTGGACCTGCTGTCGAGTGCCTGCTACAGACTKTTCACAGCTTCTCGAAAAGCCACCTCTGAACCTGTCTGCAGTGCAGAATCTGGAAGCGCCTTTACTYAAGGTCTCTGAAATAAAGAGAAGTRTGGAAGCTTTTTGAAGCCTGTCTTACAGCATTTTTTTATACTCCTTTTTTTTTAGTCATTTTCATCTTTTTTTAACAATAAGGTTGATGTTTGGAATCCAGACCAAGTGTTAAGCTTTAAAAACATGTTGTTTAAACAAATGCAARGATTCTCCAAGCCAGTGTACTACTGTTCCACCCCAGCCCATGGGTAATACTAGTTCATTATGCTTTACTCTAATGACATCTAACATCTGATTATTCATTGCACACGAACAAGTCATTACTGGAAGAACTGAAATGGAGAATGTCCAGGCTGACATTTCCTGATAAGGCTTCTGCTGATAACTTCTTTTTTATGAAATCTGGAAGAAGTGGGAGTGGTTCATCAAATTTTTTAATTTTTTTTTTAAAGGAATATGCTTGTCTGCTTCCACAYCAAATATAAAAGCTGTGTGTCGAATAAAAAAATGGCTTTCATGCAGTATGGTAGTAATTTTTTTTACCTATATTTTAAAAGAGGAGGTTCTTTGGGACTTCGTGTCAGTTATCATGCCTCCTATTCCTGCTACACGCAAGCTAAATCAAATGAGGAGCAGCTATTTAGACACTGTCAGCCATCTGGACTTAAAAGTGAGCGAAGTAAACATACATTCAAAATGTACCAGATGATCAAAATTATGTGCTATGTGGATATTACCTAAAACAAGACGTTTCTAGTTTATGGTTAGACATGTTCAACTATTTTTGGTGCCTTCCCCTACCTGTTCTATCAAAAAACTATGCCTTCATCTGAAAATCTAGTATGGGAAGATGAATATAGTTTTATTAGTGAAGGCTGCATCTAGTTATTCCCCTATCTGCATTCCTACTAACCCACAGATAACATGAATATTCATATGAGGCCAAAGTGTTAATTTAGTTTGTCTCAGTGGGTTGTGTTGTGAAACACAGTGTTAATGTGATCAGCTTTGCACTAGAATGACTTGTTCTGAAAAGCAGAACAATGTGTCTTGACTGCTTTTAGTGGGAAAAGAGTTAGTTTGGTATCCCTGTGTTGCAATTAATTCCTTCTTCCTGCCACCTCTATTCAGGAAACAAACTGTTAATACCCAGTTCATTATAAAGCTTTGTTTGTTTGTTCAAAACATTCCCTGCCTTGCTAATCAAACTCCTTCCAGCTCCTCTYGCTCTTCTGACTTAAATAGGATGAATGGAAACCTGAAAGTTGTGTTTTGTGTTTTTTAATTTATGCRAGAGAGAAGTATTGGTCAGTTCTCAGTTGTTTCATATGTAGGCAGAGAGCAGAGTCCTTTCCACAGTCACCAGCACAGATACCATTGTGGATACTCTTGAACAACTACTTTAGAATGGCATTGATTTTTATTTTTTTTTCCTTCCTGAAAGTAAATATTTACTTTACCTGTAGCATTTTTTTGAACTTCTTGTCATTTTCCTTTCTGTCTGTAGCAATATTTGATGTGTATTCAAAAGGGTAAAATCAAAATCTCTGGTATGCTTGGTCCCAAAATATCACTTATTTGTCCACCTAGGTCTTGTACAAATTGTTAATTACATATTTGCTTTTCCCTGTAGCAACCACAGTGTCCCCCCTTCTGGAATCATCTGCAGAAGCATGGTAACTTCCTTTTTTTGGCTCTGAGTCGCTGCGGTGAAGGTTTTTATGATAAAATTGAGTCTAGCTCAGCAGATCTCTTGGGATGCTGGCATTACTGTAGACTTTGTCATAATTCTTTTATTTACAGGTCTGCAGCCAGGCTCACAGCTCAATGAAAAACTAGTTGGTTACAGATTATACTGTAGGTTTCACAAGTGAAGGACAGTTGTAACTTTGCATCATTATTTTAAGTACAGAATTGTTTATTTTTGTTAAATAACTTCCAAAAGTTATTTTGAAATAAGGATTAAATATTAATTGTTTTCTCTTTACTGCTTGAGTAGTTTTTTTATCAGTGAGTCGTGGAAATCAGTAGAATCATTGCAGATATTATTTACTCTAGTTTGAAACCAGTGTCGGACCGTAAACTAATTTTTCTGAGATGAAGTGAATTTTATCAGTGTTTGTTTTCACTTGAAATGTAAGCAGACTTTTATTAAAATAAGTTGATATCTTAAAACATAAGCTACTGAATTAATTCAATAAAACGTGGGATGCCTTTAGCAGTCTTAGGGGTCTTGGTCTCAGCATGGCCTAAGATCAGTCTTCTCTGGTGGACTAGCARCGTAGCCCTGGTTGGGTGGCTTAAATCTCGTGAATGATAGCCGTGGCCGTAGTAAAGGACAAATCTTCCTGAATGCTTTCCTACCAAAGGCAAAGGAGGTGTTTGAGGAAAACGCTTGGAGTGGTATTCCTAGCAGCAACACTTGTGTTGCAGCCAGACATTTTTAGGGTTGGTCTGTCTTGTTCATCAGAGAAGCTTGCTGGGTGTGTCTCTGCTGTGATGAATGTTTTTATCTGTTAGAGGAATCAGCCATTGCTTGACAAATTCATTGAGAGCTATGTAAGAAAGTCTCCTTTTTATACAGAAAATAAGGTGCAGACATTATCCTGCTGATACTAGTAAAAGCAGCCTTAAACAGTAGGGTTTTTGTTGKTTGTTTGTTTGTTTTCCCCACGTTTCAGGAGCTGTACTGGAGTAATTCTACCACTGCTGTAGGCAGCCTTGGTAAAACGCTAGTAAACTTTAAACAGAGAAGTCACAGGCAAATTTCAACACGAGCACGCTTTCGGGTGGATTTCTTAATACGTATTTGCATGAATTTGAGAGGGCTTTGTATAGTCTTGGGGGTGTGTTAGAGGGGAAAAAAGGTTTCTGGGGAAAGTTACGGAGCAATAGCCTCTCTTCCCCTGTCCTGGTGAGTGCTGGCTGCCATAGCAAGTGTCGCTTGCTGCATGGGGGAGAAGGGATCACAGCAGTTCGCAGCCTCCCGCCAGCCTCCTGGCGAAGTATGGCTACAGGGACAAGTCTCGGCAGGTCAGTTCTCCACAGTAACTGCTCCCTGWCTCTGCTCCTCTGATAAATGAGCGGTAGCCATAGTTGTTTCCGTACTTTGTTGGAAATCAGCACWGCAGTGATGAGGTGCTCTATTCCCAGCAGTGGAAATGGGTAAAAACCTCAGCTCGTCTTGAGTTGAAGTCCTTGTGCGCTTGGGCTCTTCTGTGTCCTTGCAGAAGCAGTATCTTCTCACCATAGCTTCATTAAAAGATAACTCATTTCTCACACCCCATAGATCCCAAGGCTGTGGGTGGGAAGTTTCTTTTCCTACATTTTCCCCCCAGGTCCTGCCTTTCCCCTCGTCTTTCATTAGGGAACTTTTGCCTCCTCTGGAAAGAAGCTTGTCTTAAGTAAGGTGTTTGTATGTTCTTTTTAATCTGGGAAAGTCCAGGCACTTTAAAAAGAAATTGGCGGTCTTAACCTCTGGAGGATAGGTGTCAGGTGACCCAGYTCCTGGCAGGAGGCTTTTGAAATGGGCTAAATGCATAGAAGATCATTCTGTTGCAAGCAAGACCACTGCAGCCCTCTCTCAAGTACCTGTGTTTGACAGCCCGTGGCCATCAGTGACAGCTCAGCAGAAGGATTCCCCTGATGGAGTTATGTGAGGTAGCAAGCTGGTGGTCAGTGCGTGCTTGTGCTGTACGTTGGATTTAGCTCTGGCCTGTGAACAGCYGCAGTGGGAAGCAGGCTAACGCTTCACTTTAGAAGACCTTCCTGCTGATCTGATGGAGCGCTGAGTGCTAMTCTGCAACTAGAAATGCAGAGAGGGCTTTGGGGAGGTGAGAAGTTGCTTCTCCATARCGTTCCTTCTACTTTGGTCTTTGTGCATTCACAGCCTCCACCACTGTCTGACTTCTTTTGCCCTGAATTCTTTAAATTGAACAACTGTGGTTTGGGCAAAAAGCCTGAAGTAGCTTTGGGATCTGTTCCTTGAATTAAGTGGTCGCTTTGCACAAAGCGGCCTTGTAGAGGAAAGGCCTTTTCTGGGTGGTTGTACCCATTGGTGCTGGAGCACTATATCTGATGAGAACGAACGGCAGGAGCCCTGGACACCTCTTTGTGACGGAGGTGGCCTCTGGATGTGTTCTGATTTGGGATGTGGTTGCATGACTCAGGTGGCTTTCTCCTCTGCAGCCAGTCACTTCAGGGATGCCCTGTGGGTTGTACCATGCCCCGCACTTGCTATCTTAACTCTTGCGCACGGACAGTYGCTCTCTGTCTCCTGCATTCACATGAAATGCTCCTTTCCTTTGCTGCGTGGTCTTGTCCTTTCCTTGTCCACCTCTGYGTTGGGTTGCCCTGTGCAAGTACCAGCGGGGATTGCTGGGCGGCGGTGACGGTATCCCTGTATTCCCAAGGGCTGGGTGAGAGAAGCCCTTGGTGGGTTTTGCGGACCATGACTTYGGCAGAGTGAATTTTCTGATGTGCGACGTGATCCTGGGTGGTGCGTTCATTACCGCAAGTGAGTGAGTTTTTGTTTTTTTTTCCCCCTTAAGTAATATTTTCATTGTATGAGATGAACGAAGCCTGCTTTCTAAGGAGAGCCTTCTGTCTGCAGCTGTATTCGGGGGGAAGGGAGGGTGGCAGTCTTCAGTGGCCTGCAAGGGGAATTTTGCTTCACCAGGCTCTGCTGCTTTGTGTCAGGCTTTCATAAGTGCCCCGATGAGATTTAACCTGGAATGTGAAGGCAAGGGTGGTCATGACTGCGCTTAGTAGTTACAGATCTTGCGATGCTATTCACGGGTGTGTGGTGTTTTATGCCTACTATCCTAGCCGAGTTCTTGCTAATCTTTTTTTGCCATTTGAAATGAGTGATAGTAATGATCTTGTATTTGTAAAGTGCTTGTGAGAGATCCTGGCCTGCTGTGCTTATTTCCCCTGTTGCGGCTCTGTTGATTTTAAAAGAGCACACGTAGCCAAACCGACCTCTGTGAGCCAGCGATGTCCCAATGAGCAGGAATTGCTTCATCTGGGCTCGTGGTCAGCTTTGGAGCATGCAGCTCCTGGGCTGCGCTCCGGCTGCAAAGCRTGACACACCTTCCCGGGTTGCTGCTTAGCAAAACGCTGTGCCTGGGCATTGCTGATTTTCACTTGTGACTGCAGTCAGCGTGGCTTGGGGGGCTTTCTGCTGCGGAACGCGCCTTTCTTTTTTTTGTCATAGTAATTCATGTTTTGATTTGATAAGTAGTTGAACTCTGCAATATTTAGACACTGACCAGGATGAAAGCACTTTATATGTAATTTGGAGATGGGCACAGGCCTTCCGGCCAGCATTATGAGACCTGAAATGCCTTGCTTTCTCACTTAAACACACTTAAAAAATTGTAATTAATTCATGTTCACGCCGATATGGAGTAAGATGGTAGAGAGTTAAAAAGAAGTGACATGTAATCAGCTGATCTAGGCAAGATAAGTCAGGTRTGTGCTTATACCTCTCCCTGTGGCCTTGGCATTTAATACGGTTGGTGGACTTTGAGAAGAGGCTTTTGGGGGCACCTACACCCCGTGTGTGACTGACTGCTTCTGCACAGGGTGGAGTCTGCGCGGAGCCTGGCTTTGCTTAGGCACAGTCTAGGGGGTGGCATCGTCGTACGATGCCGCACTGCACAAGGAAAGGGGAGACGAAGCCACAGGCTCCTGACGCAGCGGTGGTGATAGTCCTGCTCCAAGCGGGATGTTGGACTAGAGACCTCCCCGTCTCCCTTCCAAACAACACTTCTGCGGTTTTGTGAAAAAGAGCCAAGGGAAAGACTGTTCGGCACACGGATTATTGGCACTGTAGATTGCTTGGCAGGTCTTAATCTGCTGCTGGGATCACTTAGTAAACAGGTAGCTTTCCACGTGCTTTTAGGCCTCAGGTAAGGCTTTCAGGCCAGCTTTACTCTTCAAAGAAGACTGCCTCTCATTATTGGTGCTGAAAGCTGTTCTTTCTGCTAAGGCAGTGTCTCGCCATATATTAGTTTGGAAAGTTAGGCCATTGCGTGCTGAGAATAAGGTCCATAGAGCAGGTCACCACACCTGTCAGTCTTCGGTAAACAGGCAGCCCTACAGATAAGGAGCRTTTGCTGGTGCTGAGAACACTGGGTGGAGCATGGCTGCAGAAGAAATCAGTCATCCTTATCGTGTGTCTCTGGGAATTCCTTTTGCAACCCCCYTGCTAACGTGCTTCAAAGCTTTGGGAGCGTATCTTTGAACGGTGCTCTCGCTTTGTTTCTTTCTGTTGATCTGCACGGCCACGCTGTCATGTTTCTTCTTCAGACCGTTATCAAACACTTCCAATCTGCTGGTTTTTGGGGCCAGTCTCTCTGGAATTTACTGACTCACTCCTCATTTTTGCTTGGGTTGCTCACATGAAAAAGACCTCCCCTGACCCCGACTGAACCAATTTTCTAACAAGCCATGTCTGGAAGCAGCTGTACTCGACACTGAGATCTTGTCTGTGCTGTTGATCAAACTCTGTTATGAACAGTTCTTGCAGAAACCTTATCAGATCAGGGACTGCTGCCTTGTTAGGAGTTTTTATAGTGTGTTGTTGTGGTTCCTTCATGCTGCAGCCGTGTAACAGATGCTAACTGTGGGGAGGACAGTATAAATAGACAGAGAATCTCTTGGCTTCCTTCATCATGGGGAGAAGCTTGTGGCAAATTCTCGTGAATGGTGCTTTCATTCAGGCTTGCTACCACGTGCATGTCTGCTTTGGGGCTGCTGCCATCACTGGAGATGAAAATTTACTGAATCCCCGTTGGGTTAGATGTGTGACGGGTATTTGCTGTCTACGGTAGAGCCGCGTTGGGAGGTGTAGAGTCACGTGGAAGAAGTGGAGTGATCCTTTACTAGATTGAGTGAGTAAATCCATTCAAACACAACACATGGAAAGCTTTTCTTTTCCTGGCTTGGCCTTGAAAGAGGAAAGTAACCCTTTAAAATTCCTTCTTCAGAATATGATATTGGAGGAATCTGGGAGATTCAAAAGACGAGATCTACATCCAGTTTCAGGAGGACTGGGAGATTGGAAATGCCCTAGAAGAAGCACAGTGACATTGGTGGGTTTTGTGCTGTCAGGTACAGGAGCCTGTTAAAGACAGAACAGATCAAGTTAGGAGCAAGACATTGTTGGTGCAAGAGTTGTGTACAAAAAAAATAGCTGTTRAGCATCTCAGACTGCCACAGCAGAGCTGTAGAGGACACAGATCAGCCTTGCTGGCTACTTGAGTGGATCRATTCCAGCAGTGGTACGGCTTTTAGCACAGAACAAAATATTACCAGGCTCAGAGGGTGGCAGCTCCATACAGGAGCTGAGTTGTATTATAAACAGTATGTCTTAACATATCGGCAGGGAGTTTTCTCCCATAGGTTAGTCTGGGAGAGGATGATGGGATCAAGGCTTCCAAAATGCATAATCCTCCCAAAATGTTCTTTCAATATGAAGATAGAATCACTGGTAAAAGCTTATGGTTTAGTTCCCTTTCAGACAGAAAATAGTAGAGCTTTCTCCCTGTCCTTCTGCCAAGGGACCTGTCTGCTGTGGCGGATACTGATTGACATTGACGTGGAAAATTTTTTGTTGTTTTTCAGTGGTGTTATTTGGCAGAGAGTGAATGAACTCCTCTGTGTTTGGCTGACTGTGTGTGTGAGTGCTGGAGCACTGAGGAATTTCCATAGAAAATATTTATGCAGGGATGTGGTAGCAACCAGACAAAGGTCAAGACTTGGTGGTAATGAGGAGGTGGCAGAAGGCTGAGATGGGAGGGAGATTGGAGAGGGAAGCAGCATCACAGACAGACTTTATACAGGCCAAAGAAGTGGGAGCTGCATCAGGTAAGCACTGAGTGATGCTTCTGCCTTTGCAGCTTATCCAGAGCGGACTTGCCTATGCATCGCCTGTCTATGAGGATGATGGATGGAGTTTGGGATATGCACATATGTATGTTTGTGCAAGATGCGAGYGTTTTGATCACTGGTATCCACTGGGGTTGCAGCTGTCCCCTATTTCGCTCCTACCCTTTTGGCTCAAGCAGGGTATCCCTTCCACTTCGAAGTTCCCTGTTTAAGTCTTTGCTGAGGRTGATGATTTAGTGGTATCTGCCTATTCGGATGGGAGAATTTTCCCCCTCGCTGGAGCATCTTTGGTTTTCCTTTTTCACCTGAATTAAAGATAGGTCTAACTCACTTCAGTGCCGGGGGCTTCCTCTCTACTGACAAACTCCGTTTTTCAGGGCTGAGACTCCACTTCTTCTGATGAATTGACATAACCTCCCTCCTACTAATAGAAAGGTCAGTCAAAGGAGCCCAGTGTCCTTAAGGCAGAGAGTGGAGAGAGTGATCCAGACCGCCTATGTTAGATGGTGCTGTGAACTGGAGAAGCTTCTTTCTGTTGATTTACAGAGGCAGAGTAAAGTGTCATTTCCTTAATTTACAGCTGACCTTTGCAAAAGCCTAACTTAGAGTTCGTTCAGAGAAAGTCACGSTCTCAAGGGAAGCCAAATAATTTTACGCGGTCAGTTACCAATGAAGGGTTTCCTGAGGAGCATACAGAAGAAGATAGATCTCAGGTAAGGTTTGTGGGTATTACAGTGARATCTGGTGGGCAGATGTTCTGTACAAGCGACCTGGAAAGCATCCAACAAGACATCGTGCCACCATCACTTTATCTGGCTACCATTCTTTTTTTCCCTAAGGTGTCTGAGTCCTCTTGAGATCCTCACTGGCAACAGTTGGTGCAGGGAAGCTGGACTGGGGAAGGAATATTGCTCTTCTGTCACAAGCTGGTCTGAGGGCTGCTCTGACCTGTGAAACATAGAACTGGCATTTGTGAAGCTGGTGCATTGATGGGATCGCTGAGAGGGGAGCTGCTCTGACTGTCTCAGCTGATACTCCAATAAATGCCAGGGATAATTTTTCACGTTCCCCAAATGTCTGTTCCTTCTTCAATCTCCAGAATCTGCAGTGACCCCAGAGGTTGCAGCAAGTGTGTCATGCTGAATGAGGCTTTGGTCTTGAAGCAAGGTTGCCTTGCTCAAGGCAAGGGACTGCAGACCTAATTCAGGTCCCTCTTGTTAGCTGTAGTAATGACTGAAATCTCGTGCGGTGCGAACAGCAGCTTTTGTGTCTGAGAGCGAGCGAAGTGAAGATCCCAGAGCTTGCCTGCGTGCTGCCGGGGATGCAGTAAGGCTGTCAGTCTGATTTCGTACCATATTTGCAAGGGCTTCACAGTTCAGCTCCTGAGCTGGTGGCTGCAGCCACCCGGCCGTTGCTGTAGAGAGCTTTCCATCTGTTCCTCCTTTCCTCTTTGTCACCTGCAGAGCCTTTTAAAAATTACACAAAATCTTCTCAAGCATGTCCTGCAGCCCAGCCAATTACTCGCGCTCTGGAGGCTTTTCTACATAYTGTCATCTCTTTCTTGGAATATAAATGTCCTGATCATACTCTTCTTTTTAACCTTTAAGGTCTGGAGCATATGTGGAAGGGACTGAACTGTCTTCATGTACCCCAGATGGTCCCTGTTCCTCCATCCACGCCAGTTACCCTTCAGCCTGGCAGACAGCCACTGCTGTGTCTACTTGTGGGTTTTTTAGCAAGACTAAACGTCCATAACACACACTGGAGCACCACTGACTGCTTTCTCTTCCCCGTTCTGCTTTTCTGTTCAAGCTGTCTACTTTGTCCTTTATCAGCTGTGCTGTGTGTGTCTGGGCTGAGGTGTACCAGTTCCGCCTCCCACCCCGCCTTGTTTTCTTTTCCCTATGCCAACAGTCCTCACCTTGGCATCCTGTCGTATCTCAGCCGCTCCTCAGTGACAAGAGTTTGAGCTCCCAAAAGTACGTGCAGCTGTTCTGAACCRTATGCCTGCTTTAAAGAGAGGGTGACAAGTGTGATAAGTTTCATACGCTATGTTTTACAGTGAATTTTCTAGCCTTTTTCTAAAGAGGATGGAATTCAGACATGGATTTAAATTGCTGTTCAAGTTTACACAGCGCGTGAGGGTGGTGTTAGAAATGGAAACCAGCTCCTGTGTCTCCTCAGCTGGTGTTTCTCTCAAGACTCTCCCACATTTCTTTTCAGTGGTGTAGGTTGGTGTCAGTCTTGGTGTAGGTTGTTGCTAGAGGAAGCAGCCGTGCAACTGCTGAGCCCCTTTTGGGGACAGGCCCTCGCTTGGGGGAATCGCACTCAGGCTCCTGGTCCCTGATGTAGCTAAAGCAGCTGGCTCTGCGTCTTATCTCTGGACTTGCAGGATCTTCTGCAAATGCTTTCTTGAGCAACGGGACATTGCGGTCCCCCCTGCCCTGGCTCTAGGACCAGTGCTGAGATTTCCAAAYGCTCTGAGTGCTTGTGGTCTTTTTTGCTAACAGCATAAAACCCTGTAGACTATGTTGTGATAACCACAGAGGAACTTGCTTGCTCCTTAATTCTTTCATCTACCAGGAATTGTTGAGATTTGTAATAGGCACATTAAGGTCAGTAGGAAGGGAGAAAGAATGGGAGTGTGGGGGTGAAGGAACACAGGAGGTGTRTAAGAACAAGAGGTGTTGATGGCACCTGTGTTAGCAGGTCATCAAAATTAGAGTATGCCTCTGTGGCTCCTGGGAACATCTAGATGGGGCGAACAAGGGCAGCCTAAGAAAAAGGGTCAGCCTGARGTCTCAAGGCATGTGAAGATGATGGTGGGAAGATAAAGAATGGGATCAGAGCCCTTAATCATCGAAATAAGGAGACAAAAGACAGTGAATATATCCTTATGACTCACAGAGATGGGACAAAAYGGAGAGACAAAAGATCCTAATCACTGTCAGCTCCTAAAGGAAGCCCATCCAAAACCAGCAGTTCTCACCAGCTCCGGAACTCAGGAGACTGGGAGAACAACTTGATAGCTGTCATCTCTTTTCTTCCATGTCGCTGCCAGTAATCCTGGCAAGAGCATGGGTGCCTGAATCCTGGACTGACCTCACGAAGAAGTGTCATGACATTTGTGATTATGTAGGTATGAGAGTGCAAGCRTGAGCAAAATCAGTTTGGTTTTTAAATAAAATCACCTAATTTCTATAGTTGAGCCTTGAGCTTTGCTACAATGTTGCTACAGTGTGGTGACATTAACTGCTGCAAAAACAGAGATCCATCTGTGCGTAGGCAACGCTGGAATGCAAAGTGTTCATTCCTGTTTCAACGTCTTTAAGGGAAAGTCACCTTTTCAAGTCACCTTCTCCAGCTGTCGCTTCTGTTTCAGGAACAGCTTGGTTTTCTCACTTTAAGAGCAAGCTCTAACACTGTTTTCTACTCCTCGGTTTCCTGCAACGGGCTTATTCTTGAAAAGTTGCTGGGAGCTGCTAGCTGCCAGTGATTCTGGCAGTGGCACCAGAATGCCTTGCCAGGGCTCTCCTGRTCCGTGTTGCTGGACTTCTTTTGGCCTCCTATGAATGTGAAAAGCGGTCTCGGGAGCATATGTGCAGCCAAATCCGTGCACGTGCCATCCTCGGAGTGCCGAACAGGATCTGTTGATTGCTTAGCAGAATGCTAAGGCATCAACAAGCTGCTRGACTGGTGGGATCCCACACAACGTAGAGCGCAGTCTGGTTGTACCCGGAACCATCCTCCCAGGCTCTGGCCAGTATCAGGGCAGACTCTGCAGGTCTGCCATGTCCTGCTGCAAAGCAGGTTTGGTGATCCGCTCTGCAGGCTGCAGTCTTAAGTGGCAGGCCTTGAAACGGAAAAGAAATCTCTGAGTTGCTCCGGGAGCATCTCAAGGAAACTTGGTGAAGTAGTGTACCTTTCTGGGTGGAGTTTAATGTGCAAATGGGGACCGACCAGGTGGTTGTTTTCTCAAGGAAACAAAAGGGTTTATCTTGATTAGAAATCGTTCCTGCTTGCTGGGTTTGCCATAGATTTCCAGTTTTCACTCCAGTACTGCCTCCAGTTCCGCTTTATTTTTCCTTGTTTTGGAGGAGCTTGGCACGGACAACATATAATTCACCCTGTCTAACTTTAAGCTCCTTAAGAATTAACCTGTAGGGCCTACTAGGGGTGAGATTTACTTACCCAGGGCACCAGACAGCTATGTTTAAGTATCTGAGCTGTCTGCCCAAAGCTTGCAGATAGGATGTGGGACCTACAGGAGTCCTGCTCTCTGAAGCAGCAGCTGGAGGCCAGACAGGAGACTTGGGGTGTCTCCGGTAGCACYATTGCTCGTGTGTGTGTGGACACTAGAACGGTGCCCCTAGCGCAAGCCCATGGCCCGGGTCAGCTTAACAGGGAGAGACAAGCACCTTGAGAGGGTGAACTGTCCTGTCTGCCTTCGCCGCCTCGTAGTATGACTTCGCTGCAAAGAAGAAGCTGTGCCGCTCACCAGCGCAATGTGCAACCTTCCAAAGACCTTCCGCTACAGAGATGGGGATTTCAAGCAGCCAGGACAGGAAATGAGGTGGTGCRGCCAAGACGTCATTTCCCGGCCACAACAGGCTTTGCGAAATGAGGATGTCTTTCTCTTCAGCTCACTCACTAGCCTTTCCGAAACAGCATGGAAGGGAGATGGCTAGAACTGCTTTTAGTTGGTTTTTTCTGCACCTGAGTCGTAGTGAATAGTGACAGCTGCCATAGCATCATTAAGGTTGAGATCACCTTCTGCTGTGCTCCCTCTTTGCTCAGGAGCCAGTCTTTGTGGAATTCAGTTACTTGCCAAGGTCCCCAGTACAGATCGGGGAACTTAGCCTGTGACCTTTAGGAAGCCTTGAACTGATTTGCRGTTGGGAAGAATCTCTGAAGCACTTGCTGAAATGAGGAAAGAGTGATGCTGCCTTTGTAGTGGTTTGGTGCAAGTACTTAAGCCRGGATGAAGGGATTTCAGCTCCTCAGGTTCTCCGAGCAAAATACTTCATTTGGGATGCTTTGCCTTGGTGCTTTCAGGGTTAGGAGACATTCCCTCTCAGGGCAACTTCTGCATGCCAAGGGAGGGGTTGTCTGTACAAGCCACAGAGCCCGAGACTGTCGTCTCCTTCCTGCTGGTGGAACTTCTTGCATGAGCAGGACAGAGCTGCTTTCTGTGCARCTGCGTGAGAGCGAGTGGGATGGACTAAGGTGCTAAGGCATTGGACCGAGCCTTGCAAGACAGTGCCATAGCTGACTGTAGGTGAATGCGTTCGGCAACAGAACTCGCCCTCTGCTGCAAAAAGGGAAAAAGCAAGAAATAAGCATTAATAAAAATGTGCAAGAGGATGAACTTCCAGAGGAAAACAAGAAAGAGTGGAAAATGGTTACAAGCAAAAACATGTGTAAGCTTCTGCAAGAGAGGGCAGTGAAAGCTACTTGCATAATTCAAAGGCAGAATCCATCTGCTCCCTCTTTCCCCCCCCCCCAGGTAGACCTTATGGGTGCTGCAGGGAGTAGGGATACCACCTTGTCATCCGAGATGCAGCGCGGCTAATGGGCAGGGAGTTGCRGAAGTGAAGAACTGGCAGACAGCTCCTCGACTGCAGTGGGTTTTGCATGAACGGTTCATATGTTTCTGCATAACAAACAGATCCGTAAACACAAAGGTAGTTTGCCCACAGCCTGTTAACAGGGCAGGGCTAAGGTTTGCTGGAGAGCTTGAATGCAATGAATAATTCAACCGGTCCTGCTGCCCTTAAATTTAGGTAATAACGCTGCAGTCAAAGGCTTTCTGAGTTTGGCAGCTAATGCTGTTGTGGGCTGCTCTCCCTGTTTGGCCTGGGGCCTGCACTGTTTCGCAGGTGGCTTTGACCTTGTGCGAGAGCATCACAGCAAACTGATCTCCTTTTGCCTGGCAAATGGGGCACAAATTCTTTCACCGGCTTGCCAATACCAATCTTGTAAAGCAGCCAGCGTTGTTCTAGAGGAGACTGAAATCAGAGCTATGGGGGATGCTGGCTTCGGGCTGCCAGCTGAAACACCTTCCCAAAGTTCAGCCTGATGACATTTTTTTTAATCCCAATCACGATCCTACCGTTGCTGAGGGCATTTGTTGAGGGTCCACCGAGAGTTTAGTTGACACCCACTTCCTGAACCCTGAATCCTTGGAAGGTTTCTCTGGGTAATGTCTTCCCTCAGGCTGCTCATACTATTTCTTTCCCTCTTCTGATGACTATAGGACACCTGCTCTCCACAAAGCTATAGATTTCATTCCAGTTCATCTTGACCCCAGCACTGACGGGATCAGCAAGAAAGGAACTCTTCCGTGAGTGCCAGGGGACTCGCTTTTGGGGATGAGGTTGGGAAGAAAAAAACTCGTGAAGAGATCACATACAAATGCAGTTCTAGCATAAATGTAACACCTAGCTGGATTTTGCCTAGTGCCTAAGCCTYTCCTGTGGGCTGCACCCCCAGGGATTCGGTGGCCGCGAGAACACCCTGTGTCCCGTCTGCCACCCTGACTTTCATAGGGCTCATCAGCTTTCAGAGCTAACGGTCYCTCTTTCAGGATAACCACGCCACTAAGCACAATTCTAGACGGCGTTCATCCAGCCTTACCCCGTTTTTTGAAGGAGGCAAAGGTGTCCTTGGTGCTCTGGAGCTAGGTGCCTCTGGTCCTCAGAGGTGATTTCCCCTTCCTGGCTTGCACCCAGGTCACAGGAGTAGAGGAGGTGATTAGTTCCCCTCTGCTTGGTGTTGTGGGGATGTATCTGGAACACTGTGTCCAGTCTGGGGCCCCCTAGAAGACAGATGTCAACAAACTGGAGTGAGTCAGGTGGTGATTATAGGTGAGCAGACCTGAAAAGTGGTGAGTTGGCAGGAAACCACACTCTTCTCCAGTAAGGCAGGGAACAGTCCACGGAGAGAGTGGTTTCTGCTAGAAATGGTGCATGTGTTGTGGACAGAGACATGCCTTTCTCTTGAACTGTGACTGTAGGGGAGAGGCCGAGTGTGAGGAAGTGCTGCTGCTTCCATCTTTTACTCAAGGTGCTTCTCAGCTCTTGACACCTGGGGAAATGTCACGTCAGGCAGGCAGGGTCTGAATGAGCTCAGAGGGAGGCAGGACTGTGGAAAGGGTCAGGACAAGGGGTCAGACTTACTGGTTTTGCTCGGTGTCTGTATCCAACCCCTGATTTAGGGGTTCAAGGTGACCACAACTGACATTTCCAGGGCCACCCAACAAGGAGTCAGAGGTGAGAAGGACCAGCGGCTCCCAAGTCTTGGCTAGTGCTGAAAGCCAGTTCTTCAAATAAAGTAGGAGGGTGTATGTAGTCATAGGTCTCACCTGAGATTCTCAAACTGATTTTAACATTTGCTTTCCTGAGGTTCCTAAAAAAGCACCAGTTTTTCTCAAGTTGCTAATGGTTTTTCTGCAGCCCTGAGTTCCTTACTAAATCCGCAATGTTTGGTACAACAGGGTCTCGATGTGTCTGGGGACTGCTGAAAGAGAGAATTCTTGATTCATTCATGCACAGAAAGTCTTTTCAGCTCTAGCAAGGAAAATATAAGAAAGTACCAAATTATTTTTTTTCTCAACATGTTATTCCTATTTTCAGATATTTTCAGATGTCTGAGATGTACTAGTTTTGCAAAGACGCTGTGCTGTAGCTTGTTTGCTTTATAAGAACCAGCTGCGGATGGATTTCCACGTCATGCATGCTCAAGTGAGTGCCCCCTGTTCTCCACTGTTGGTTTAGATTTTGCAATGACCTTTCTCAAGAAAAGACCCTCCATTGTCCTTAGACATGCAGGGCTGCAGGGGACATTTTCAGAGGTCCTTTTTCCGACTCTAATGGAGCAAAATGTTGGCCAAGTGGGTTTAGACAATCTTTTGTGGAGAGGTGAGCACAGCTAGCTGTCGGGGGTGAAAAACTTCAGCGCCGCTGGGTCTAAGGGCAGTAACCTCCAGAAAGTAGTTAGGGTGCAGTGGAGTCTTAGACCACTGTAGGCATTTTCACAAGCGTTGTCTATCACTTAAGCCAGCTCCAATAGTTTCTACTTGCTCTGCTCCTCATTCACGCTGTCTGTTTAAGGATTGTGTTTAAGAGAAAACAGCATCCAAAAGGGAAGCTTTGAGTTCCAGGGCTGTAGAGAAATTCAGGGCCAGTGCCTTGTCTGTGTTCGAAGAGAAGGCTTAGAACTGGGCCGAATTTCTTTGCTTTGAGTTGCCAGCCAAGGCTTTGGGGCTCTATATTGTTTGAACACTTCTGAGAGCCTTTTTGTGCTTGGGGAGGCCTTCCAGCCCCTGGCAAGCTGCTCTGGTTCTGGGTTCAGCGTAACATGGCACATCAACCCAGCTGTATTCTGTGGTGCTGCGCTCGAATGTGGTGTTGCTGCCCGGTGTTAACTGTGGGGTTCTGGCACTAGGTCACATCATCTCAGACTTGGCACTGCGACCCGACGAACATGCTTCCTCCTCTGTCCTCTTCCTGGGAATGGGCTGAAAACTGCTGGGATGGACTGCCTGGTTGCCAAGTGGCACGGAGCAGCACAAGCATCTTAGATCTCCGTACCCCCAGCCTGGCTCAGGAGCCAGCAGTGATGGGGAGGCTGTCACCACCGGTGGCCCTGCACCACCTCAGCTGGAGTGTGAAGTCCTTAGGGGAGGAGTCCCACTATTGGCATATTTAGCCTTGACTTTTGGTTTGGAGGAGATGTTGCAATGGGCGGTTCCTGCTGCAGCAGACTGACTGAAAGCCTACTGCATCAGTGCCCTCCTCCATGGAGACTTCTGAAATCAAGATGCCATGGCCTTCCTAGGAGCTCGGTTTGACCAAGGCAGCTCTGACTGACAGATCAACTATAGAGAGCTATTCAGCTGCCCTTATCCAATCTTACCGTGTCTTGGGCTGAGAACTGCCCAGACCTGAAGTCCCTTTGCTATTTGGGGGAGAGGGGAGGGACAGCTGAGCCCCAGGGAATGTGCTACATGCTTGTCTCTTCTACTGGGTGCTTGTGCGGATATAAATGCATGGAAGCCGGTGCTTCTGTGGAAGCAGTGGCTGCGATTTTTCTCATGAGTTTTGCAAACGCTGGCTCCGTTCCCGTGCTTGCGTACTTCTCTCCCTCCCCTACAGCGCACGTAAGCCAAACGTACAAGGACCCAGTTAAACTTTCTGACTGCTGAATTTTGCTCATGTGAACACACAGCGAAGATGTGTTTTTGGAAGCAAATGAAGTATGCGCATCCCAAAAAAAAAAAAACCCCAAACCCCCAAAGGTGTCAGAACTTCAACTAGCTCATTAGTAGTCTACTTAATGACTTTTGAGGGCTGAATAATTAAAAAGCATTTGTCTCCATTGGCAGGTGCTGGCTGGGAAAGCGAAAGCTTTGAATGGAGAGCGAGTCATTTTGCAGCCATTTTCAACTCTCCAGAGATCACCAGGTTCCTGCACCAGTTTTTAGGCCAGTTTTACAGCCTTTTGGTGTACATAACTTGTGGCAACACTGGAATGTTTTGGATAGCAACTGTTCCTATGGTTTGCACTAGGGCAGGCTGAACTCAGAAACATCCTATTTTTAAACAGGATTTAGAAACAGGGGGAAAAAATGACACAGGCTTTGACTCCCTATATGGAAGATGATGAGATTCTGGCTCCAGCGCAAGTCTGTCAGATGACTTCAGGGGAAAATTCCACGTCTGGCAACATTGCCAACTAGCTTAAAACCTGGTAATTGTCACCAAAATGTCCACCGTGGCCTTAATACCTTGTGCATAGCTCTGCTTTGCAGCATTCCTCTGCAGTTATTTTCAGGTCCATCAGACGGCTGAGTGCTAGTTTCTCCGCCTTGTCGCGCGCCTCTCGCTGCAAGGAGAAGCGCAAAGAAAATGTGGTGGGCCCTAGAGCTTTGCAGGACTGGTCCTTCCCTGCCAGGCTGCTCCCCAGTAGCCTTGGGACAGCGTCCAGACCTCCCTCCTCTTTGTCTCCTCTTTCGATTTTGCTCAGTCTGAAGTCAGCTGGAGAAACCATTTCTGCAGAAGGCTACCTGGAGTTGCGCCGGTGCTTTCTGCTCGTTTCCCTTTCCTGACCCCTCGATCTTCCTGACACTTCTTTCATCCTGAAATCCTTTGAAATACTCCTGAGCTGACCCAAAGAACAGCCAGTCTGCCACCTCTTTTCATAGCGGGGCTTGCGCTATCTTCAGGAGCTTTGGCTTCTCTGCATCAAAGCCCAGTTCCAGGTATCCTTCCTTATCTTCAGGGACTGCCTCCTCAGCCCTATGGCCTCCCTTCGGAGAGATGCTGTTTCTTCCCCTTTTCTTGGGAAACTTCACCTCTCCTGCCTTTGCAGATTTCTCTGGCATCTTCGCAACTTCCTGGCCTCACTTTCCCTCCCCGCCTGGCCTTTGTGCTTCATTGTAACACTGGGGCTTGAAATTAAAAGATTTTCTTCTCAAATGCTAAAATAAGTAAGGAAATACAATTCCGGACTCAGCAGAAGCTGGCGGCGGGACCAGAAAGGGTGGTGGTGGAACCAAACGCGCTTCTTCAGGAGCGCCAAGGGCACATCGCAGCTTGGATAACAAGCCTGCCTCACCTCTCCTTCCCGGCTGGGCGCTTCCCAGGGGTGCGTGCCGAACTGGTTTGCTCCGTAGCGAGGCACACCCAGGCTGGCTGGCTGGCTGGCTGCGAGCRTCACAGCCCCGGCGCCTAAGCGAGCCCTTTGCCCAAGGGCCTCTCTCCCGAGCGCGTGGGGCCGTGGAGTGACGGCAGGGCAGCCGCAGTCCCCAGCCTCTCCCTCGCGCCTGCGCACGGGGGGCATCCAGCCCTGTCCGTTCCCCGTCCGAACGCGGTCCCTCAGGACGCCAGGATCACGTACGGATTTGGCACCACGCTTCTCTATCACATGGTGACAGTCAGTCTGGAGGTTTATCGTCTCCGGGTCTCGGCACCGATCGCTGCCTCACCTCTTTGGTCCTGTCCTTGCATTGCAAGGTCGGTGGATCAGTGTTGCTTACCTCCGCGCAAGGCAATAGTTTCGGTGCTGTACTAACAGCACTAAGCTGACGTTGCCAGCGGCGGCGGAAGGGCAGCCTGGCTGCTGCGGGCATCCTCTAGCTGCAGTGGGCTCCGTTCACTTTAGCGCGTGGGAATAGCAGGGGCTTATTCCCATCCGCCCGTGAAAATGAGGGAGTGCGAAGGGGGGCTGTCTTGGGAGAAACTGCGGAAATTTGGGATTCACATCAAGGGGAGAGAAAGATATCCTGAGGCTTCCTGACTGCCTTCAGTTTAAAGGTTAATAGCAGGAGAAGGGAGATTTACAGCAGCTAGAGGAAATAGGACTGCTCTAGCCAGAGAAAAGATTTAGAGCCAGCAAGTGGTAATAACCCTGCCCTGGGTTAGAAATGAGCAAGCTCAGAGCCCGGCAGAGAGCCTTTCCGAACCGTAGGCCCAAGTCCCCTGGGATTTTAAGCGCTCCGAGGCCTGGGTCCAACTTCCTAGTGTGGACAAACGGAAGGAACATTTTTGCGTGCACACATTTTTTTGTGTGCATCTGGATGTGGGAATTTCCGATTCCTACACCCAAAACTGAGCTTGATTCCAAAGCTGAAAATGTTCTCCCTTTCCAATCCTTCCTTAGGTCTTAAATGCCATCCACTGGGATGCTCTGCTAATGCTGGGAGTGAAGGAAGCCTAGGACTCCAGCGCAGTACCCACAAAGTCATTTTTTTCTGCCTCGAGCCCCCTTTTGATTAAAAACCTCCCTGAGGAGTGAATGCAAGGCCTAAGCCCAGTGTTCAGCGTTTCAGTGGGGAGAAAATCGCAGCTGTGCCTTCTGCAGACAGCATTCCCTGCAAGTGTTCGGGCCTCTTCCGCAGTGAATTCAAACACCATGTAGGGAGGGATTTGCTCGTCCCGGGAAAACGGTGGAGTTTTCGCTTTTTCCCTCGCTATAAGTCAGGATGGAGAGTCAAAGGAAATGTGGATTCAGGCTCAGGGGGTGTTTTGTTTTGGGTCCCTCCAAATGTTTCATTGTGCAATTACTGAACAATGGATTTTTGGCCTTTTAAAACCTTATGGTTTTTCCTCTTAACAAAGCCATTGTTTGGCCCAGCCTTTTCTTTTGAAAAGCTTGGGTTTATGCAGCTTCACATTATCAGATGGGGAGCATTTTTACCTCAAAAGTCAATCCAGCTGCGGCAAAATCACAGCTGATTCGGCCACCTTATGCTTCCTCCGCGAAGAGACCACCCTAGGGCTGAGCTGCCGTGTGCGTGGAGTTGAAGGAGGACACGATCAAATTCCTCCTGGGYTGTGACCTCTGTTACAGCTCGAAGCCAGCTCTCTGGAGACAGAAGATTAAGGCTGCGAATCCAGCACAGCCYCTGAGAGCTCAGGCTCAGACAGTTGTCTGAGTCCAAACAGCTGGGGAAGTAGCCGCATTACAAAATTTCATTGCAGTGATTTGGCCGTTCATGGTCATCTAAGGAAGGCGTTCTTAACCTGCCCTTGAGTCCGCTTTGACAAAGCTTTATGCCTCTCTCTTGGGATATTTCCCATGAGCTTTCTGACCGGAGTTGCGTGTGCTTTACTAAATTAATTTCAGAACAACAGGGCTTGGCTGGGCTAAGCCACAAGGTTATTTTGCAGTTTTACAATGGCTGATTTGACTGGGAGCTGCTGGCTGGCTTCTGGTCAGGGTGTAACACAGGTTTTTCTCCTCCTCTCCTCAGGGGAATCCATGGGGCAGAACTGCTTGCTGCGCGGGTGAGAAACGTGCATCCTACCTCACCTTGAGGTATCCTTGTACGCGGTCCCTGCTCCGTCGTTGGCGGGGAGCGAGCTCTCGCTGGCTCCTGGCTCTGGCAGCTCCTTGCTCTCCTCTACCATGGAGCACTGTGGTAGCATAGGATGGTGGTGGTGGGCCCCTGCTCTCCTTCCTCAGACCTGGGAGGGCACGCGGTGCAAGCAGAAAAGGCCTCCCAGCACGGTGTCCTTCAGGCTGGGAAGCTGAAGTAGAAGTCTGCCATCATTCCCATCTGGTGGTCACTAACTAGCTGCTTTCCCAGGTGTTGTGTGTTTGAAGGGAGAGGAGAGGTGAGCAAAGCCACCAGCGAGGACCAGGAGTTTCTCCCCCTTTCCGTATCAGTCTTTCCCATCCCCTCTCCTCAGCTGCCGTTCTTGTCCCTATACGTGTTTGCCAGTCCCTCCTGGATCATTAGCCTGTCTCTTCCCATCTCGTTGCTCTTCCCATCTCGACCGCAGAGCCGTTCCCCAGGAGAACCATCTCTGGGCAGCCCTGTGGGCTCGCTAGTTTTGTCTTGGAAGCAGCCTGGCCGCAGGCAGATATACCCTGTTCTGGTGTAACTGTGCCATGCTCTGCTCCTAAACCACGTGCCAAGCGCTTCTTCAAGTAGATGAAACTAGAGCAGCATCTTCCTCCTGTTCCTGGCCTGGTCAGACTGAAACCTGGGAAGAAGGCTTTTTTGGCAAATACTATGGTACGATGCCATTTCCTAGTAGCACAGTGAAATAAAGAGCTCTGCTCCCACTTCTTTAAAGCAGGAGCCAGCTGTGGTTTATAAATGAGAACACACTGCTGGGAAGGAACAGGCCGCTGTCTCTGCACGATGCTGGCATGAAAGGGAGACAGTCGGACTCCTCGGAGGTACAGTTTGTGCTGGGTGCAGCATCGCTGGAGCTCAGCAAGGTGTTTGGTAGCAGACAGGATCCTCAAAAAGAGGGCTGTGGTCCGCGTGCAGAAGTGCGCGTTGTATTAAGTGGAGTTTTAGACTGCACATATCAATGGCAGGCGAGAGCTCTCTTGTAGCTCATGCAATAAGCTTCTGGGATTTTGAACCTTGCCTGGGATGAAATAACAACACAGGTTTTCCCTGGAAAAATTAGGAATGCGGCCAGAACACAAAGCAAGGGAACTTCTTGGGGTGCGAGCAGCTGCAGGTGACGGGCAGGTGCGTTGGCAGCGTCATGCGTCGTGGCTCTCGGGGCCGGGATCTGCGTGCCGCAGAGGCAAGCACGACTAGCCGTCTCCTGGATTTGCGGCCCGCCTCGGCTGGCCACGCAGCCTCCGTGTGCTCCCGCAGCACTCTGAGCGCTGCAGGACGAGCTGCCGCCACGGGGCACTGGAGGGGGTGATCGCCGGGAGCGAGCCAAGGGCTCTTTTTGCCTGTGTCTAGGTGCGGTAGCTCGGCTGAGCGAGGTTGAAGAAAGGTGACGGGAAATGCCTGCCCGTCACGGCATCCTCTGCAGGGACAGGGGATGGTTGCAGGACTGAGTGAGCATCATTCGCAGAAGGCAGAAACACTCTTGGGGGGCCCTTAGGTGTTTCCCCGAAAGATCCCAGAGCACCAGGATATTCAGGGTAAGGGTTGAGTCGCTGCAGGTCCGCAGGAGCAAGGGTTGCGTTTGCCTCCCCGCTGAGGCAGATGCGGCTGCGTGTACTGCACGCTGGCCTTGCCAAGGGGCCCTGTGACATGTCCTTGCTGCGGCCTGCAGGTTACGTCTCGCCTGTTACTAATAGCCCCGTCTTGATGTCTCTCCGCGATACTCTTGCACGCAATTTTTTCCTCCTTCAAGCCAATTATCAGGCGAGAAGCCAGGCCCTTGAGCAGCATGGTTGTCACGTTTCTCACGTCACGGTGCGGCCTGTTGCTCCGTCTGCACGGACGGTGGGAGTATCCAGATGCCCAGGTACTGCTTAGCTGTGAGATGCCCCAGGAGAAACCTGGGGCAGGAGCAGCATCCCGATAGAAGTGAGGGTGATACGATGGGCTCCTCTACCAGCAGTGGGTTTCCAGAGGGAAACTGAGCCAGGGGAGATGAGACTGGGAGGAAAATGTGGCGCTTGAAAGGTGACTCCTACTGGGGAGATTGCCAGGGGAGCACAGGGCCAGTGGAAGACAGGAGCCTGAGTGCCAGATTTTCTGCAGAAGAGTATGTAGACATCGGTGGGATATGCTGGAGAGGGAGACTGAGAGTCCAAGCAGGAGACGGTGGGTGACATCCATGTTTCTTCCTTCCTGCAGCCTGGTAGATGTAGCGGCAACCTCAGTTTCTGTCCGGCCAGGAGAGGATTTGTCTTTGTCTACCCCACAAGTCAGTCCCCGTCTCGGTGGCTTTTAAACACTCCATTCCTTTTTCGGTGTGTACATATCCAGTGCCAAACTGTATCAAGAGAAAACAGAACCACCCTCGCTCCCTCTGCCTCCCCTCCAACTTGTCCTCTTCCAAAGGACAGGTAGAAGTGACCTTCACCCCCTCGTTAGTCTTTTCATGGAAAGATGGTAAAGCACATGTCATGCACGTCGATTTAAAAGTGTAAATAAGGGCTGACATGGCGGGGGGATTACAGAATCCAGGTCAGACGGAGGAAATTGAACCTGCCCTTGAAAGCAGGTGATATTTCCAGCCTCCCGGTGATAAGGTGTTGGGTGGAGCTCTGTTAATAAGTCACGCTGTAGGCTTTAAATATTGGTTTCAGGTTACATTAGAAAGTCAGGGCACTGCCAGCTTTTTGTTGCACAACTAGTGGACTTTGACTCCGGCACAAACGATACAGCGCCTTGTCGAATGCCTTGGGCCAGAAATGGTCGTGGCAGTTTCTTCTGCCCTCCAGCCTGATTTGCTAAAATCCCATGGTCACCTTGGGAGAGAGATGCTCTGTCCTTAGCCAGTGCTGGTTAGAAACGTTCTTGTCCTAGTGCTCCGGCAATTCTTTTCTGGGAATTGCTCACCAGCATTACCAGGCCTGGTTCATTACAGATTGCTCTAGACAAAGTGTGAGACCTATGGCGGAGATGGGGAATGAGGTACCAAAAGGCCTTTGTGGATCAAAAATCAGCTCCATGTAAAACAAAACCAATGGGTAGACCACATTCGTGCTGCTTAATTTAGAGAACTTCTTGCTGCCATAGCTGCAAATGGAGAACTTGGTCTTAAATTTTTGGCTGCTAATCTGGGTGAGCTGGGTCAGGACCTGTGCTGGGCTCTGAAATTCARGCTTGTCATTCTGTGTCCCCCGCTCGCTTATAATCAAGTTCCTCCTCGACTGCAGCCAGGCCATGCTCTGCCAACGATATCCTTTTGGCTGCATCTTCAGACACTGTGGTCTGCACATGCACAACTGATAGTTATTAGAAAATCACCCAGAATAAAACACCTTTTCCTTTTGCAAGACTGGTTCATCTTGGGTTCAGAGGAGTAAAAGGCAATAAAACTGTGAGAGCCACTAACCTCAGCAGATCTGGCTCAGATCTTGCACAGGGAACAAATCTCTTATGTAAGCAAAAAAAGTTCACAAAGTCACTTCTCAGAGCAGAGCTTTAATTTAATTTGCTCTGAGTTTAAACTGGCAGAAAAGCAGTTTAAGATTGGGGAAGTGGGAAGAAAGAGAAAGGGAAGGGAAGAGAAAGAGAAGGGAAGGGGAAGCCAGAAAACAAAGGTAAAATTGCTTCCAAAGATGCACATAGCTTTGAAATTCATATTGACATCGCAGAAAATAGCATCGTTAACTTGCATTGGGAGGGTCAGAGTTTGTATTGCGGCCTGAGTCTGCTGGAAAGAGGCTGGCACCCAGTTTATCTAGTTCAGATTACACATCAGCATGAGATCAGATCCCCTGAGGAGGATGCAGGAAGCAGAAAAATAGCTGATCGTGAAAATGATTTGGCCTGGGTGAATTTCTGTCCTGAGAGCGCCACTCAAAAATATGTTTTAATCTCCCCTGAGATTAAGACCAGAGGTGCAAACACGTTCCCTTATAGATACCCTCCCTCAGTGCATGGGTCAGCCGAGCTTCGGCACGCGTATTGGCCTGCAGCTCCGTAACCCCCGGTGGGTTGGCATCTCCTCCCTTGCCTCGTGCTGGTACGTGAACACGGGCCCTTTGTGCTGTGGACCTTGCTCTTGCCCCTTCCTCCCCTGTTTTCATACCGTCGATGCCGAAGTTGTTTTGCAGCTCCTCAGGAGAGGAGTAATATTTTCCATGTAGGCCAGCATGCCAGGAGTACATGCTTATATGCTGGCTCACTGCACCCATGTCTTTTGGGAGTGCTCCAGGCTGGCTGAGCGGAATATGCTGAGGAAGCGATTCAGGAAAATTAGGGTCATCATCAGAGAAAGGTGCCCATGAAACTACATCATTGCATCTTAACTGAAGCAGGAAGGGCTGCCTGGCATTTTAGCCATCCATGCTAAGAGAGAGCTACTTGGCTGGCCAAGTCCACAGTCTGAGAGACCACGTGTGGTCAAACAGTGGAGCTTTTTCTTCCTCTGTGGTGTGGGGCTTGTGGCACCAAGCTGGAGAGAGCTCTGCGAACCACAATGGAAAAAATAGAAGCTGCCCCCAAATCTGCTGAGTAGGGAAATGCCATCCCAACCATTCAGAAAAGAAAAAAAGACTGAGAGAAGAAATTGGAAGAGCTTGCAAAGCACCACAATGCCAGATAAAACCAGCTCAGAAAGGTCCCAGAGATCTAATTACAGCCTGCAATCAATGCTGCTCTCATCCGTGCTGCTAATGGACGTGAGTGAGACAAGCAGTTTTGCTGCTCCAGGGTTTCTTGCAGCAGAAATTGCAGCATGAAAATAACTAGCCGCCTGCCTGATTAGGGCTTGCTTTGCCTTCTCCTGGTTTCCCAGCCTTTGGTACGTGCCCGTCAAGAGGTACGGGAGCTGTAACTAAGGCTTTTCAGGATGGGGACACCAGGCCAAAGCGTCGCGGAGGCTCTGGTGTGTGAGCACGTGGCTCCCTCGCTGGCAAACAGGGAGCCTGCGTTGGCATGGCCCTGCAGGGCAGTGAGGGACAGGCCTCCACGGAGGTGCAAAATGCCAACTTTTGGGATGTGCAGGAACCCCAAATCCCCAGAAATCTATTGCGCAGTGGAAGCGCTCCTTTCAGGTGCCAGGTTATATCTGAAAGCCTCATGGAAGGAGAAAGGAACGAGAGCTCTTCTTCAGGGAACAGGCCAGTATCTCTGCTAGCGGATCAGCTGCTAAAGTGGATAGCAAAGATTTTGCTGACATGGGCCATGCTGTAATTCCAGGCAATTGCTTCTCCTATACATGCTCAACAGAAAACAGATCCTCTCTCTATGGCTCTGGTTCAGATGACACCTGCCAAGCAGAAGTAGAGGCTGCTGTCATGGAGGAGTTGCCTTCACACAAGGATGGAGCAGGCCGGAGGCAGTTCTCCATCATCTGTTCTTTCTAATGCTTATTTTTTTCTGAACAAAGCACGGTTTGTTTTGGCCTTGGGGGATTTGCAACCTTTCACTAAATAGCGTGGAAAATCAGGCATTGGCTGCAGCGAAAATAATGATCAGAGGTATCAGAGGGTCCCTGGGATCAGAGGAGGGACTGCTGTGCTGGGGGGGGTCCGACCTGGGAACCAGCCTTGAACTGACTCCAGCTTGGTCAAGCCTTTCAGAAAGCATCCAAAAACATATGGTCTCAATTTTCACATGGCTGGTGACATTTCTTCCCTGCACCGCCTGGAGCGAACTCTCTGGATGATTATTCATCCCCACAATTGAAAAATTGCACCAGTCTGAATTGGTCTGGCTCCATGGGGCTCTGGTTACAGCTTGGTCTGTTCTGCTGCAGAGCTGCTCGGTCCCAGGTGGCCGATCCCCGGAGAAGAGATCGCTCTCTCTGATCAGTGAAAAAGTTGGAGCTCTGGGGAAATCTCTCCAGGGCTCAGATTTGCCTCTCTTTCTGTYTTGAGGTCTATACAGCACCTGGGACCTTTCCTTATTCACTGCTCGCCCCTTCCTCTTGTTGGCAGCACCTTGGAAAATTCCTGGTTGCTGATTTAGGCTCGGATGGGTTTGAAGCTCCTAGTCATTCCCAGTGTCCCCTTGGTGTGAGATGCTGTAAATTGCATCCACTCTTTTTCCATTAGGACCTTATCCAAACTTCTTTGTGTCATTAAGGAAACAAAGGCGATCCGCTGCTGGGATTGGCAAAGAGAGAAGAAACCAAGCATGAACACAAGTAGCAGACTTGAAAAGCAACATCAAAACTGAGAATACAGCTCCAAGCTAGCTTATGACCTCCTGTGTATTTCAGGAGAAAAGAGCATTTTCTTGGCCCGGGTCTTTTCTTTTCTTTGGCTGCAGCTAAAGCTGGGTGGAGCGTTATTTAGAGTGAGTTACACAGAACTGGCTTACAAGTCTCCCTGCTTGCAGCTTCTCCTGCAAGTGTATTCTCTTAAGCAGGCGGACTGAGTGTCAGAAATGCAAATTCCCTGAGGGATGGAGCTTCAGGGTCCTGCCAGATTTCTTGCTTTTTTTTTCCCCCCCCTCCAGACTCTGGCAGATCTCTTATTTTGTTAATCAGGAAGCTGAGCTGAGGCCCCAGAATATGAGCGCTCTTTTCTTGTTTGCTGTTCCTACTCCTGACGGGGGAAGATGCCTGTCATCGCTGCGGGGCTTTGCTGCAAGGAGCCGGCTGGTGGCCAGAAAAGACAAACAACTGCATGTGCCGCACCAGAAAGTCTTCACGTCCCCGTTCAGCAAAGGGCCCCAGCGTGTCGCTTGTGGCATTTCTTGCACTGCTGGCGCTACTTGGTGGAGAAGCCCAGGACTCGGTGATCAGCAGGTCAGTCAGACCTGTAGCCCGTTCCTAGCTCCGTGAGAAGCATGGCTTAAGTTGACAGCTTGCCTGGGGATGCTCAAAGGAGGCGCATAAGCAACGTCCAGGAATTTAAACACTGCTTTAATGCTAAGCATGAGCTTGGCTGTTTTAAGACTGAGAGAACTTGAGAGCCCACACTGGCTGGGCTTGGCACAGTGTGCAGGCGCGCTGGCACTCCCTCATCCCGGACATTCATCTGGGAGGCAGGATTTTCCCAGGCTGGCATACTTCAGCTGCAGTTTTGAGGGACTTAACCCTTCCAGCACACAGCAGGCACAAGGCCTGCCTCGGAAGCTGTGCACGGCACGAAGCACAGAGATCCGAGTGTAATCCTCGCGCTGCTCTCTGCCCCTCGCCTTTGAGAGGCAGACCAAAGCGTGCCAGAAGAAGCTGGTCAACGCAAGCTCTCGGTCCCCTTGCCCAGACCACAGCTGCATCTGACAACATTACTGTGGTCAAGGCGAGGCCCTCAGAGGTCTCCTTTCCTTGCTAGCCCATATTACTCTGGTTTCTGAGGGTTGCAACTCCGCTTCCTCCCCAACTTCTCCAACGTCATTCTGAGTCACCAGGTGAAGAAGCTGTCTGCAACAGCCACCTCATATGATGCCCAGCCCCAAAGACAGCGTGGGTGCTCTGTCAGAGTAAGCCCTTGCTTACCGAGAAATAGCAGCTCATTTGAACCGTTTTTCCTTTCCCTCTAGAGAAGACCAGATCCTTTGCGGCAACGTGTGAACCTTGGTTCTGAGGGTCCTAGGCAGCCTGAGACTGTAATGAGTTTGAGCAGGACATCAGGTCGTATGTGCAGTGCCAGTGTGTGTTGGGATGAGTGGTTAAACACTAAATCCAGGCTGATGCAGAAAATTAATGGCAAAAGCTTTGTGTACTAAGCTGTTAATAAATATTCAGTTTTTCAATTTTAGGATAAAATAGAGTATCTGTTAGCAGAAATAACACTCAGAAGACCCCTCACCTGAAGAAAAGCCTCATTTCCTTTCACTAACACTAGCTTTATGCTGATAACACTGTGAATTATACAATTTCATCACCAAAGCTAGAAAAGGAAAAATGACCCAAATGCTGGTATTAACCCCCACTAAGTGCTTCTCTGCTGTCTTTACGGCTCACTGTTCACCAGCACCAGGCTGTTATTGCAGGACATTTAGATGCCCTGAAAGATTTGTGTGTAGATTCATTGGCTGTCTAAGAAATCTTGTTGACTACCAACTTAAAAGTTAGTGCGTGGCTGCTAAAATTGCCCGCTGGCTATAAAGCATTTGAGCGGTTATTGTTCTGGTCTCTGAAGCGAAGCTCTTCTCCTGCAGAAGCTGCCATGGGGGAGTGGAAGGTTCGATGGATTTATTTATTTTTAGTTGGCCTGCTGTTGTGAGTTGATCTGTTTGGAGGCAGCGTCTTGAGAAAGCAGCGTTGGGCTGTGACTGTCCTCAGCCCGAGAGGAGGTTCGTTCCAGCTTTCTCTGACATCTCCTACCCCCGTGACTGAGGGTGCTGTTGTGCGAGGGGTGGAAGGTGCTGCTCATGGTCGCTATCACCAGATTATCTACAGCTGCGCTGACCCTGGCTTGCAAACACCTTCAAGGACACGTTCAGCTGAGCTCACAGATGAAGACACTTTCTAATGGTCACCCAGACACCAATAAATCACAACAAGTAGGGAAACACGGGAGAAGCAACACCTGTCCAGGGGAACATTGTGTGAAAGGGAACAGTCGTAAAACTCTGAGTGAGGCTGAAGAGGGCTACTGTATTTCTTCTTTTAAAACTGCCTGTCTCCATAGAGCTGGGGTGGCACCACACAAACACGGAGGAATTACACTCCTGCTAATAACGCTCCAGCTTTGTTCTGCCAGGGACCATAAAGATGGAAGGCAGCCACGGGAGATCATAAACTCCCTGCTCCTGCACAGGAGATCATGAACGCTCCTACTCCCTACATACTGCTCCTTAGTAGGGTATGTACTACATACACTCCCGTATCCCTACTGGATATCGAGGGCTGGGAGGGAAACTGGGGCCAACAAGCGGGGAGCTGCGAACGCTGTGCTTGAGCGTCTAGGGGGGTTTGGCCAGCATGTGGCAGCTACCCATATCCTGCTTTGGCGCCTGTGAAACCCAGGGCTCTCGTTTGCTCAGAATGACCCCGATGGGTGTTTCCTATGAGAGAGGGCAATAAGATCCTCCCCAGATTGCTCATGCGTTGGCAGATGTCTGCAGATATTTGCAGAGATCTGGAGAGATGCTCCCTCCGTAAATGCTGCCCCAGCAAGCGTGCAGAGTAAACCATCAGTGTTGCTGGCTGGTCTTTTTCTGGCATGTAGCTCACTTCCTAGACATCATGGATTCCAGTGAGTTCAATTTGACAGAACGGTTTGGGTTGCATTTTTCCAAAATGTCTTGGTGAGGGGCTTGTGAGACTGGCTGAGAAAGAAAAGTGCCATCAGATAGGGCCGTGCCTGCTTACAGTGCAACGAAAGCCCTGAAAAGGCAGCGTGGGAAGAACAAGTGAGCGCTCTGGAAGCGTAAAGCTGTAACCCAGCTCTGCTGCCCGTCCTGGGCTAACACCTCCTTGTGCAGAACAGCGCTGCTGTTTGTTGTTGGGCCATGGATCATTGGAAGGTCGTTTGTAGGTCATCTTAGATGTCCAGCTCTTGACAGCAGTGTTTCCTAGCTCTGGTACTAGGAATGGGGCTCTACCCTTTGTTGCGCTATGCCTTGAGAGATCACAGGTGCCTTGCTGCGTGTGAATAGCAGCTGTTTCCTTGCCCCAACTACGCTTTGGCTAGGACTTTCCAGCTCTGAAGTTTTCTTTGCCCTGCGACCACCTGCCTTGTCCCCTCACAGCCCTATGTCCTGAATCTGGCCAGGAGTGGGAACAAAAAGGGTGCTTTGGCAAGACTGCGAGGTTACTCGGAGCTCCCTTGATTGCTGAGGAGCGTCTCTCTTCCCCGGGAGAGCAGTGCAGCCCTGGGACATGGTGGCATCTCCATCCTTGGGCTCATCAGCACCCACGTGAGCCAGGCCCTGAGCAACCCAACCTATCTTGCGGGGGGTGGTCCTGCTTGGAGCAGAGACATCCAGAGATCTCTTCCCACCTGAATCTGTCTAGGATTCCTTAAGCATAAAAACATCACCATGGTCTCAAGATCCCCACACCACAAATAGCTGGAAACTACCAAAGCATCTTGGGGAGATGTCTTTAGAGGTTCACCCTGTTCTTACGCTCTTTCGAGCATGCCTCTCATAGGGTATGAAATTTGAGTCTTCCCTCCTTCTTCGCTTGCTTTATCGATAAAGGATCAAATTGCAGCAGCAGCGCAGAGAAGGCCTGTGACTAACACGTCGGCTGGAGGGGCTTGCTTGCAGCCCTGTCCCAGGAGCCAAAGTACTTAACTGCTTTTGGTGACTGCTCTGACTTATCTGCACCGAAGGAACTCGCCAGCTGCACTTATTTTCCAACAAAGACGCCCTTCTTTTTTTTAAACCTTGGGAAAGCGTCAACAGCAAGTCTTTAAACATTGCTAACTGCGTCTGGCACATTACCCCTCTGGTGGGGAGAGGCTGGAGACAGGCTGGGCAGCTTTTCCTGGCTACGTGGCGGGACCTTGCTGGGCCGGAGCACTTGGAAGCTCAACTCCATCAAAAAGACACGACGGCATCAATATGTTTTATGGAAATGGTTCAGAGCCAGCCGAACTCCCCAGTAGGAGCAAGTGTGCAGAAATAACAGGATTATTCAGGAGCTTTGTGACCCAGCCCCATGCTGCTGGCTTTATGGCAAAGCTCTGCACTGTTCCTGGGGAACAGGGTGCTTGCGGCTCTCTTGGTTTGCCCACATTTTTGCTCATCATCTGCCCTGGTTCAGGCTCGTGGGGCTCAGCTGTTCCTCTGATCACGGCTCAGTCTGGTGCTCAGTTACCAGCAGAGCCCCACTGTCAGATTAAGCGGGTCCATGAGCCAAGCACGTGCTGAAACCTGACCTCGAGGACGTTCTTTGGCATGAGCGGCCTCAGAGAGCAAACTGTTTCAGCCCGTCACCAGCCCCGCAACCTGGACCAGGCTGGGAATGACTGTGACAGCCCGTCTTTCCCAGCAAGGACCCTCTCGGCAAGGATGAGAAGGGGAAGAGAGGAGCAAGCGGAGCCGTGCCCTTCCAGGGTGCACGGACCTCCTTTTAACCAGCCTCTCTAACGGTTTTGACTTTGTTCTGCTGGGACATGGGTGCAGAGAGCCCACGTCCCGCTGGTTTAACTGCATCCAGGACCTGCAATCCAGCGTGGCCTGGACGCGGCTGCTGTAGGACAGCACCCCTGAGGCAGAGGGAATGCACACTCGGCAAGGGGCATGAGATATGGACCAAGGGAGCACGGGCAGAGGTTGCATCGCTTGAGCGGGCAGGTGACCGGACTCAGAAGCACCCTAAAAAACCTTCCTATCGTGTTAAGCAGCAAGTGCACAATTGCACCAGGCACTAAGGTAACCCCCGTCCGTGTCCGCATCCTCTAGCAACAAGGTGCTGGGCGTTAGGAGAGAAACCCAAGAGCTCTCTTGCCACTCCTAATGTTTGCAAGCCTCCTCAGCAACCCCCGGATGTCAGCAGGCTTAGGCTGGACTTCCTCATCTCTAGAGCAGAAACTGTCACATGGGGTTTTCAGCCACGAAACTGTTACAGGAAATAGCTGACTGCGGTTAGCTGGCTTGTAAGCTCGGGTCACTGTTCGAATGTAAAAGTGGTGCTGCCCAAACCACCCAAATCAGCTGGGGATGTGCTGGGATGGGTGGTGGTAGGGAAAGAATGGCATTTTTAAACAGATATGTATTTTTTTCCCCTGCTCCTAGAAAAGTGTTAAGATAAAGGGACGTCCTTCCATTCCCAGGCCTTTAAGGAGAGATGTGTAGCGTGTTTAATCAAAAGAACAACAGTAAAAGATCTGAAGCACTGCATGCTCCCCTGAGCCAAGGGGGAGGGAAGCATTAGGAACCAGCAAGAAACAGAACGTGGTAGCAGGGAGAGGTTTCACCCAGGGGCTTACCTCCAGTTTCCTAGGTGCGTGCCTCTGTCATGCTCCTTTTTTGCAGCAGGGAACAGTTTTACAACTTGATCAAACAGCTTGCATCTCACCTTGTCAACATGCTTGGGGGTTTTTTTGATGCAAAGAACCTGAGAAACTGAGAGTTTTACCTTAACCAGCTGCTGTGAATAGCCAAACACCCTGCAAAGCTGCTTCGCATTATGAAAGTGAGAAACTCAGAAATAGCCACAATCAGTTTTACTTCCATGCAGGGCAAGGGCTAAGTCTTGCCCTCTGCCAGTCTGCATAACAAGAAGTCTCCAAGACCTGGCTTTTATGGTCAAAACCAGGTGAAGTTCATGAACTAGCCCTGTTAAACATTTACAGCAGAGTTGTTCCCCTTCTGCAATGGGCCCGAGCTTCCAGCCAGTGCTTTTATTGCAGTGACAACAGAAACAACTAGTTTGAGTCTGATTTGTTACTTCATTCTGGTATCAGAAAAGAGCCTGACCCTCCTAATGCGATTGCGCTCCTAGCCCCCACCACACACCAGTACCCAGGCCAAGAGAGAGCTCAGTGAACCCAAGTCAGACCTTGTGGGGGTTTTTTTTCCCCCTACTGCCATGTAGGGGAAGAAAAAAACTGATTGTGTGACAGACCGACTCAAGATAAATGCAGAAAAACCTGAAAAGGCTGTTCCCAACAGTGCAAACAAGGCACTGCAAAGCATGGTTCAGGAACAGAGTTTAGTGGGGAAACTGCAGAGCATATCCAGGACCAGAGGTAACCACGGAGCAGCTGTGGGGCAGCCTCAAGTCTCTGCTACTGCTAGCCTGGACTAATATATCTGAAAGTGCAGCTTGCCTTTTAAGAAATACAAGAGCATCCACCAACAGCTGGAAAAGAAATCCTGTCCTTCAACTAGGAAAACAGACCATTTCCAAAAAGGAGGAGTGTCAGTGTACTACCAGGGCTGCAGCCACTGCCAAGGCGGTGGGACTCTCCTGCTGCTCCAGAGGCTCTGGAAACAGCTAGAAGCATTCATACGGACAGGAGACTAAATGAATAGGCAGCTCTTTCCCGTTTCGGGCAGGAGAGTCTGCTGGGAACGCGTGCTGCTCCCTGCCAAAGGCTGCTTGCAGGAAGCAGGTCCTGTTTCCAAACCACCTTCTCAGCCCCGTGGGTATTTAACTGAGAACACAGCAAGGTACACAAGCCAATGTTTTGTTCCATCTTTATTTTAACAATCAGATAAAAACAGAACCACAGTTTTAAAAGAAAGTCATTACATTGCGATTATAAAGTGCATTTTTCACTTGAGTGTTGTGTACAAAAATATCTTTTAAAAACAAACATGCAGAAACCCCCACAAGGCACTTCCAGGCATAGAGCGAGGAGAGCAACCCCTCACTTCTACGTTCACATTAGCAGTGGAAAAGGGGAGAAGGGGAAAGGCCACAAGTAGTAATTTTAAACCACTATTGGTCAGATAGTCAGTTCCAAGCCCATCTTTTACTTATGGTATTGCTCTTCTAGCTTATCTTCCATACTCTTCCCTAAGCACACCACTTCCATGGCCTGGAAACACAGGCCCCAAAAGGAGATACCACCATCCGCAGCACCCTGGACATACATGCCTTCCTTCAGGCCACCACTAGCCTTTCCCAGGCACGAGCACATGCTCGGAGAACACATCTCTACCATCAGTGTTTTAGAGCGTTAACTTCACACACTAAATCTTAGATCAGTATCACTCATTTGCTTTAAGTCTAAAAACAGCTTCAAGGCAAGCTAGGCAGCGGTCCCTTGAGAGAGACCATGTTAGAGGATGCAGGTCAACAGGGCTGATGCAGGAAGCTGTTTGAACAGAGATATCAAGCCTGATGAGCGCTGGGCTAGCAAGTAAATTTGCTGCCTGGAATTTGTGATCAAGCACAGTGATAAGATACACTGATGTTGGGTTTTGAGGAAAAAAAGCAGCAATTGAAGGCTAGCCATTCTTCCTGCAGGCTCTTCTTGTCCTTTCGGTATCCAACAGCAAGCTCAGTACACCCTCTAAGTTAGGGCAGAACAGCTTAGAAGTATTTTATACAGTAGTCTCCAGAATTAAAAGCTAAGTTTAAAAAAGTTAAGTAGTCTAGTACTTTGCTTCTCTCCAGCCCCTCCAACAGAGGCTATTATAGGCACCCCAAAAAAATTATATAAAGCTTATACACTAGAAGAAAAATATATTCTCTTGACCTGTTTCTACAAGCTATTTGCCACTCTCCCTTGGAGCATGGGGAATAAGTTATTCTGCTCAGCTAGTACGCAAGAAGTGTGGAGGTCAACAGGCAAACCGTTGCTGGGACTGCATGCACCACCACTTTCTCAGTCAAGTCACTCCCACCAGAGTGGGCTCTGTGGCCTTCTCTTAGTGGGACACGGCAGAGAGCAGCTGCGTGGTTTGCTCGTGTTTAGCTCCCACAACGCCTGGGCACAGCTCTCTGCACAGGCCCCAGCCATCGCAGGCAGAGCACGACCCTGCTCTACAGTTTGCAGGAGGGAGAACTGCGTTTGCAGGACCCAGCAAGGCCAACAGCTGACCTCAGATGTGCATCAAGGGGGAAAAAAAAGCATCATCTGTCATTATGATTTAAAAGGGGAAGGTTCTGAAGAAAACAATCTAGGCTGTCAACCCACAGCTGTTACGAGCACTGCACAGCTATAGCACAGCTCTATTTTTAGATAACACCACCAAGGCTATGATGAAAGCTTTTCAAGATCAGCTGATAAAACAATTGGTGACTATACATACACACATTCTCCTCCAGGGTCACATTTCCCATCACAGTTGCATTTTCGTTTCCAAAACGCCTCCTCCATCTCAAGCAGAGAGGACCCCACACTACAAGGAAGGGCGCAAGAAGAGGACTGTCCCCCACAAGCCAACCAGCTTATAAGTTATTATTTTCTGACAGGCACAGCTCAGCTTTGCAGGAGGAGCTCTGCCACAAAGCTGAAGTGCAGCACGCTAAAGAAATACTAGAAAATACTTGGAGGAAGAAAAAAAAAAAAGCTTTTTAACACTAGCAAACAACACACAAACCAACCACCACTACATAGCTTAGACGGACAATACAAGCACTGCGGCAAGTGTTTCTCTGGAGACTAGCAGCTTTACAGAAGAGGAAGGACTAGCAGCAGTGAATGGACCAGCATCTCCTGTTCCTTTGAGCATCTGGAGAGCCAGCAGTCTGACTTAAGATGGGGAAGGTAGCCCGCTATGCCAGAGACGCTTCCCTGACCGCAAGTCAGCCTCCAGCAGAGTGCTACGCTCATCTCGTTTTGCCGGGAGGCTCCTGCAGGACTACGTGAAGCATTGCTTCTTCCATCTTTTGGCACACCTCATGTTCAGACCAGCTCCCGGGCCTGCAGACATGCCAGCAACAGTTAGTCAATCGGGACTTGGTCCCCAGATTAATAGTAAGGCCCCAACTTCTCGTAGCCCGAGTAGCTCGGCCACTCGGGAAACAGGCCGTAGGAGCACCGGGGACTCCCAAACTGGTCAAAGGCACTTCCGAAGTCAGGGCCACCTGAAGGGTGAAACGCTTCCTGGGCAGACTTCAGTTCGGACCGAATGATCCTGTAATTTGTGCCCTTGTTGCTGTCCCAGTACATTTTCCCGTCACACTCAAAGGAGATGGCAAACTCAACTCTTTCATGGGACTGAATTCCCTCCGGCAAGCTGATGTCAAAGGAAAACGTGTCCCTGTCTGACCCTTCGTACATATCCTTGACATACTGGCACGGGTAGTCTACAAAGCTTTTCCAGGTGTCAAACGTCATCCTGATCCTCACGGTCTTTTCAAAAGCCAGATTCTTCACCTTCACCGTGCCCACGATAGACCGCTCCTTGAGCATACAGTTTTCAAGGCACACGCAGTCTGCCTGGAGACGGTTTCTGAAGTCCAAGTAGTCCACGGAGGGCTGAGCGAAGTCCAGGACAAAGCTGTCCCTCTCCACGGTCGTTAGCCCCACGATGTTGTCTATCAGCTCAGTGATGTTGAAAGGAATATCTAGGGGATCGTCGAACTCCGAGAACACCTTCACCATCGTCAGAGCAAAGCCCCTGCTGTCTGCGAACGACACCTTCTTCTTCACCTTGTTTTCTGTGAAGGAGTTCGGTGCCTCTTCCGGCCCGCTCAGCGCGGCCTTGCTGTTCAGCTGGATGCAGGGTCGCAGCGGCTTGATCGGCTTCGGAGCCATTTTGCAGGCACGCTTCTCTCTCCGCAAGGGCGAAGGGCACAGGTACAGCTGCATCGCCACATCCACAGCCATCGCTTGCTTGTGGGGAAAGTAGTCCAGTACTCTGAAAGAGGAGGAGAAGGGTCAGTTAGTTTGAGGCGCATTTTATTAACCTGACTTGTCAGACCATCGCTACATCGCTTCCTCCCCCCTCAAAGAAGTTTAGTTTCCATCATCCCCGCATGTCCCTAAAGCTTCCTTAAAGGCAGGTACTCGTACGGTATGATTGACAGGAATGTTCAGAAGCATGCTGCAGCAGAAGAGGCTGAAGCGGAGCTTACTGCGTCCTTCAGAAACAAGGCTGCCTCCAATTGCAACTGGGCCAGGGCCATCATTTGAAGACACATGCTGGCACTGCCCTGCCAGGCTAGCAAAAGCAGCCTCGGGAGCTTTTTTGACCCAAAACAAAAGTCATGGCCGGGTCAGGTTGTGGTCAGCAGGACAGGTATCATCGCAAACTCCAGTGTTACCTAATGCAGTATTTCTGCCGTAGCTTCCTCCCTCGAGCAGGGACTGTCCCCACTGCATCTGGCGATTTTGTAGGAACAGGAACCCATTTCATCACAAGCCGCTGCGTGCGACTGACCTCACCTTTCGCCAAAGCCTGAGCGGCAGGCGTTTTTAAGAGGCCACTCGTTGGGTTGAGCTAGAGGTCAGCTCAGACAGTTCAGCAAGTTTTACCTCCGGTGCGGAGCTCGCTCCTCAAACCTCTGCAGCGCTTGTGCCAAGCCCCTGGGGAACATCGGTGCGGCCACAGGGCTCAGCCAAGGACACCCGCTTGCCTACTCAAGGTTGACTGAGGCTTTCGAATTAAGTACTTCCCACAGAAGGCCCAGGCTTTGTGGTCCTCCACCATGGCCTTCCCTTCTCTAGCATCTGGCCCATATTCCCAGGGATGCAGCAGTCCCCTCTCTGGGCACCCACTCTAGGGCAACTTCCTAGAGATTTGGCATCTTGGTGGCCGTAGCCTGGAGTTGCATCTGCAGGCAAACAGCTCCTAAACCATCATACTTGTCATTCCGTCCCTTTCGTTGAGGCTAGACTGGACGCTCTTGGCAGAATCAATTTGGCCCAGCTCTGGATAAGCTGCAGGACACAGATTTATTGCGTCCCCCTCCACAATCAGCTGGACTCCAAATATTCCCTTAATAAAAATTCCCTGCTTGGCTGCAGATCATGCCCCAAACCTAACTCCCACCGTGTCCACCGCTGCGAGCCAGCAGCGGTAGTAGCGGCTGCTGACCACATGCCACACCGGTGTGCAAGCTGCCGGAGATACGCACAGCCAGCTCCAGTACAGGACTGCAGTCCCCGTGCCAAGAAAAAGCAGGAGAACTACGCTCCGATTCAGCACTCGAGCTCCCCACCCTGCAACACCAACAGAGCAGCTCCGAGGGGTCTTCCACCGCATCCGTCCAGCAACAGCGTCTGCTTGTTTGGAGCACACATGCCAACACACCCACCGCCTAGCTCCTTCCAGGTTTCCGTATCAGACAGGCGGCAGATCCACCTGTCTGCTAACACCGTTCTGCCCGGCTCTACCTGGTTTTGCCAAGTTTTTAATTCAGACATGCTTTATATAGGTCACTTCCTCCTTTAAAATAACGCAGCCTCCACTGCTCCTCTTATCTAGGCCAGTTTCTTCTCCCGCAGTCGCATCTTTTCCCAGCAGAAGTTATTTGACTGAATTCCCATAGCTGCAAAAAACTCAGCTTTTCTTAGCAAGCCTCAGACACTCCCGATTTTTAAGATGAAGAGGCATGCAATATCCAGCCTGATTTGCATTACTTGGACCTTTCGCCAAGCTAAGGGCTGCAGCAGAGCTTTTCTTGCCCACTATTAAATTGAGCAGCCTGCTCCACAAACTGGCCGCAGCTCACTTTCACACTCCAGACATCACTTTCTGCTCTTGAACTCCAGGTATTCTGAAGGTGGGAGCAGGGAATAAGCTTTGAGAGCTCACATGGGAAAGCAAGTTTGGGAAGCAGAGGGGGCAAGGCAGGAAGGGAGAGGGAGGCAGCCCTATGCAGTTATGGAGGCTGCTTCCTTTTTCCTCCTCTGGAAAGGAGGAGGAGAGACTAGACCCTGCTGTCTGTACCCAAAAACATCTTCTGGCAGTTCCACCCTCTCCAGAGGAGGATGCCCCTGCCCACTCTCCCCTGTTTTCAAAAAGGGGCTCAGAGCAAGGGAGTTCTTTGCATCCACGATTATCAAGAGCCTCAGGTCGCCTCGCCGCCTCTCCCAGCACCGCTTTTAGGGAGCCTCCCCCTGCCACCCCTCCTGCAGACACAGCCTGACCAGCTGCAAGAAGTTTTTAAGATGCTCCATGCTGCCATTTTACACACCCTGGTTTTCAGCCCTCCGTCACTTCAGACAGGGAGAAGGCCAGGCTGTTCCTGCAGCCCGGCCCAGCCCTGAGGAGCAAGCACCCAGAGCCCAGGCAAGGCGCGTTAACCCTGCCGCAGCCAGTCCCTTCCACCCTCACTTTTGTGAGCGAGCACAGGCGCCAGCTGTGCAGCTAAACCACACGGGAGAGCCAGAAACAGCCAGGTTTCTCCTCTCCTGGAGGAAGCCGGCACAGAGCCTGGCATTAGCCATGCACAGATCCTCCAGCAGTGCCTTTCCTCACGGAAAGGAGAGGACAGAGGCCCGACAAACTCATCGCTGCCCCAGGGCTACCCCTCACGGCAGCTGTGGCCCACCAGGCCCAAGCAGCCAGGCTCGGGGGGGTGTGATTCAGAAACCGGAGGGGGAAGGCAGCCCAGAAGCCAAACCCGAGGCCAGAGCTAAACCCCGGGGAGCCGCCCCAGCTGAGACCTGCCGATATCATCACCGCAGTGATGATGCCAGCGCATAGGGAGAACGGGAGCCAGGGAGCGGACCCGCCGCCCGGGGGCCCCAGGCGCTCGCCGGGGCAGACACCCGGGGAACCCCGAGGGCTGCAGGGGGCCGTACCTGGTGCAGTGCATGAAGCCAGTCCCCGCCGCCGCTGCCG
>NW_020450835.1:107570-115353 GCF_003343035.1 Apteryx rowi | reverse complement strand
AAAAAAATCTAAGGGACCCTCCCACGCGTGGGGGCAACCTTCTATTTCAGCCCGCTCCGTCCGAGCGGTATTAGCTGGTTCTGGCGGGAGGTGCGAGCTCCGTGTCGGGCCTCGGGCGCCTGCGTGGAAGCGCGGAGCTTTGTGGAAGTTGCAAACGGGCGCGTGAGAAGCGCTACCTCTTTTTTTCCCTTCTTGGGGCAGGAAAGCCTTTTTTGGGCACCGGTCTTGGGCCGGCCCGGGACGCTTCGGCGCTCGGGCTCGCTGGCACGTCCGCATCTCGTGACACCGGGCAGCGGGGCCGCGCTGACGCTGCCTGCGCGGGGAGGCTCCCGGGCCCGGTGCCCGCATCCCGAGGGGATGCTTCGACGCCTTCTTCCCTGGCAGCCTTTACGGCGCGAAGCGGAAAAAGTGACTTCCTCGCGGGGACGGCTTCGTCTCCGGCAGCCGCCTGCGATGTGCGTGGCGTTTGCCTCTCTCTTGCCGCATCTGGCCTCTAAGCGCACAGCTGCGAGCAGCGCTCCCTCTCCTCTCCCCTTACGGAGCAAAAAAGCAGGGCTAAAGTGCCGACATTTGCTTCCCATTAACTTGTGGGAGCGCATGCACGGCTGCTGTTAAACCCGGAGACTCCCCGCTGTAAGCTGCGATTTCATGGATTTATTGTCCCGCAAGACAGCAGGGTTTTGTTGAGGAGGGGAAAACATCCTTTTAGCCTCAGAGGCTCCCGTTTTTAGATGAAGGTAGTGATGAGATTTGGAGAAGCTGGGAGAGGGCAGGGAGATGCCTCCGCTGCCGGAGCCCTGTTTGCCGTGACCGGGGCAGGGTGTTTCACAACCGCCGCCTGGTATTTGCCCCCGAAGCAAAGGTAGGCAGCGGCTGGCGCGGGGCGCTGCGGCGGGCCGCGCGCGCGGGCCGTTATCTTTCGGCAGCCGAGATAAGGGCTATATTTAGCTCCGTGCTCGACCCTCGCGCGGGGGTCTCGACGGCTTCCCCGCAGCTTCTCCACCCCTCCCGCCGCGTCGGGCACCAGGCAGAGCCGGGCTGGCCGTGGGGGGAGCCCGGAGCGGGTCCTCGGGGACCCTTTCGGGCTTTGCGGGCGCCCCGCGGCGAGGGTCCGGCTGCCCCCGCGGGGAGGGGACGGGGTGCACACCAAGCAGAAGAGGGCTTTTTTTTTTAAAAAAAAAAAAAGTCCACCTGCATGCAACAAGGCCGTGAGGGTAACGCTGAAGCAATTCTCTTTGGGTATTGCCTCATGTCAAAATGCTGAAGGAGAGGCTAGTTTTGGAGTCCTTTTGGTCCCTGGGAACACGTGACCCGGGAGGAGAGCCTGCCTGGGGTAGTAAAGGCTGTTTTGGGCGGCGCTGCAGGAGAGCTAGCAGGGCCGGCGCGGTGCCCCCCGGCCGTGGGTATCAGGGTTAAAACAGCCTCCTCCTCGAAGGCTGGGGCCTAAATGTAGGTGAGCCCCTCCGAGGAGAGAAGGGGGCCTCCCGCTCTCTCAAGGTCTACAACGCTCTCTTCAGGGAGCTGCTCCACGACCTTGCTTTCATGCTGTCTGCAGGTTTCCTTGCCGTTAGCAAAGTCCTGGGAAAATCACAGCGAAAGCGAGGAGGTTGGTTGTCTGCCCCAAGGTTGCACCAGCCAATGCAACAACAGTGTACCTGTCCTTACAGGGATTTTCCTTGAGAACATCCCTTTTTCCCCTAGGGAACATGGGGATGGAGATCTATGGACTATGCCTTGCTTGATGCAAAGAAACACGGTGACTTGCCATCCCCTGTGCTGTTTGTCTGAACCCCGGAGCACCTGGCTGTGTAGGTGCGATGTGCAAAACCTGTCTGTACGGTGTACGTGCCCTCCTACGTGAAGGCAACGAGGAGCATGGAGACACAGCCTCTCGGAGGCAAAAGCCTGGACTAGAATCTGAAATCCTCCAAATTCCCCGTGTGCCCTTGTAGCAGAGGGACAGCAAGGTCCCTGGTGGAACGGTGAGAAGATTGAAAGGAACCGGTGCTATTTCCGTTGATACAGTAATGCGATTGCAGAGACAGAGGGATGCTCTGCTCCTCAGGCGGGCTAAATCCGTCCAGATACATTGACTTTAGCATGGCTTGGCTTGTTTACACCATGCGAGCGTCTGGCTTGCTGGACTCAGATCTGCCCTAGATGCGCAACTCACGGCGAAGCAATGTATATTTTGACTGTGGTGCCCTAGAAAGACTGCAAGCCTTATTTGGTGGGGCAGCTTCTTGGGAACTTGCACGTAGCCAGACTTGGGGACTCTGAGGGCAAATCCTTGTGTGAGAGACTGTACTTTGCTTGAAAGTCGCTTCTTGTATGCTGACAAAGGCTGAGAGAGGAGGCCAGGCTGAGGGATGCACATAGTTCTTGCTAACAAATATGGTCCTAAACTCTCCCCAAGGGTTCATGTCCCTCAGATAGGGCTCCTTCAGTATCTAGGCGCTCTCTACTGCAAACAGAGAATGGTTGGTCCCTCTGTGAAGCATTTAGTCTCATCCTAAGATCAATGGCAATAAAAGACAGGATCACTCGCTTTCCAGGCTTGCCTGGAAAGGACCAGGAGATCTCTCTGCATCACTATAGAGGGAATCTGGAAACCAGCAGGAGCAAAATGCCTGACTTCTAAACGGCATCTAAGGAAGTACCGTAGGCAATAGCAACAGTAAAGGCAAGAACTGAGGCAACGATGCTGAGGAAGGCGGCTAGAGCTGCTCCCATCTGCAGCCTCTGTGTTCTTTGAAAGCATTTTGCAAGATTAACCTGGGCTGTTTATTTGAAAGTGTTAATATAATCCCAGGAAAAGCCTGATGATATTCAAAGATTTTTCCCAAATAACCAGAAGCCTGAAGTTTCCTTCTTGCAGAAACTGTTTGCTAGCAAAAAACCCTCTTCTCTATGGTCGTTATTGCACTTAGGTCACATGTGAAACGCAGCTCAACAGGTAGCTTGACATCCCAGGTTTTTGTGCATACAGATACAGCGCTGCGCGGCATATTTGTACTGGACCAAGCACTTTTAAACTTGGGTTGGAGAAGGCAGAATTTAGGAAACGTGCCTGCCAAAAGAGACGCGCCCAGGTCACGAATAGCTGTGTCGGGATCTGGCAAGCGGGCTATTTATTCTTAGGAAGCCTGCTGCTGACTTTGGTCGGGGAGGAGGGAGTCGGGCCATCAGACAATACTTGGAGCAGCATTCAAGTGCCGACAGCCGGGCATGGCGTGAGTCCCGAACCCACGGAGCCTGTGAACGTTTTTGGCTGTCTCCTTCGTCCCCTCCTCCTCTAGCCTTTCCTCATCTCCTATTGCTGATCGGCCTTGCTTCCACCGGGCGTGCGGAAGAGGAGAGGGCCAGCAGGCTCGCACAGCAACCACTGGTTTCCTGAAGTGGTGGAAAACCAATGTAAAGAAGATGCAATGCAAATGAGAAAAGCAGTGAAAGCCTGGGGGTGTAAGGCAGTCAGTAAGTTGAAATAAATGAGGTGGTTCTGAAAGTCGTCACAAGGAGGTCGGGAATTGGATTTGCTGACTTATCTGTTCCTGAGAAAAGGGAGACAAATCTAGCAAAGTGGCAATGGGCGGTTCGTAGCAGCCGAACGTCCCCTTGGTGACCGTGCTCTCTTTTGGGAGACTGTTTTGAGGCAAGAAGCGAATGCAGCGTTGCTTTTCCATTTCTCGTGCAGAAGGACAGCAATGTGGCCGTTGGTCTGAATCTCGCACACACACATGCACAGATGTACCCGCATGGACACGCTAATGCACATAGGCATGCTCGTGTAAGAATCGCTCTACATGCAAAGGTGAAAGAAGCCGTGATGATCCCTGTGCTCAGATAAGCTCAAAGAGCAAAACATCATCCACCATTGGGCTTTTCCGTTGCAGAGAAAAAAGGAAACCTAGTCTCGCAGATTTTGATCTTTCTTAGGTTCTGATCCTTTTTTTTCCCTCTCCCAAATGCAACGACAAGTCAGGCGCTTCTTCTGAAAGAGAAATGCCTTTCAGTCTCTCCTGGTAGGCCGTCTTTGCCAGCCTTTTGAAATGCTTTGGTCCCCACTGCGTCAGTCCTGTTTTGTGCAGTACCGCTCCGTCAAAACTAACAGCGCAGTGCTGAAATGTGGCAGGCAGGTGGTACCTGCATTCCCAAACTCCACGCTAATTATTTCTGTTCATCTAAGGGTCACCTCGGAACACGAGGTTTCCGGTGACTTTCAGGCTCCCAATGCGGAGACAGCCTGGAAGAGAGCAAGCACTGTGTTTTTTTTAAAGCCAGCCACACTAACCTGATCATTAGAGGGTCACAGAATGCTTCAAATCTTTGCTCTCAAATCATGCTTTGTCACCATGTCTCCGAGAGACAGGAGCCTGCTGTCACATCCAGAAGAAGGGCTGGACATCAAGTCCGCAAACAGAGGACCGGCCCGACTCACATGCTGCCAACCTTCTCAGCTCTCTTCAGTGGCATGGCCTCGAAATGACTGCAAGCCCTTCCTCCTGACTCCCTGTCCCTCACGACGATTGCTCATACTTGCCCGTTCCTCCATGGGAGCCCTTGTGAGGGCTACCACGCTTCTGCTTGTCGATGCTGTCAGCTGGGTTTGAGCTGGCCACCAACCCCAGGACAGCCTTTGTAGCCCTCGGTCCTGTAGCCTGGTGGTTGTGGTGGGATTTGCTCAGGTCCTCCAGATTTGCTTGGGATTTGTTTGGGTCCTCCAAAAGCTAGGCGGAGTTCTCTTAGCTCAAAATAATCAAATACTATTCGATTAATAGCTTAAACCAAGTTTGACACAAGTTTGTGTCAGCTCCTAGTGACCTCCCCTGCACACCGGCCCTCATCCAGCCTGTGTTGTGACACAATTTGGGATTTACACCATTCTCGTGCGAGCAGCGGCATGCCGTGCATGCAGGACAGAGCTACCCTGGCATCCACGCTGCCTCCAGGCTTTTTAAAGCCTCCTTCTTGAACGTGAGCCGAGGCGGCTGTAAATAGCAAACGGTGGCCCCTGGTTAACCCGGGGGCTTTGATCAAAGAACCGGCTCTGGGTTTTGCTGCTTGGCTGCTCTTGGTCTCAGCTCTCGTATCAGCTGGGGGCCAAGTTCATTAGTGCTCCTGGCTCCTGCAGTCTGGGCGGTGGTGGGGGTCATGTGTTTTGTTATACGCTCATAAATATGAAAATGCATAGTTGTATCTCGTAAGGGAATAAATCAGCATGTAACTATAAAATTAATATGCAATTTAGAAATAGAAAATATAAAACATAAATTGCACATTAGAGCTGAAATGCAAAACAAACAGGAGAGGTTCACGTCATCCAGTAACATATATAAAATAAATCTCTAGATAAAGGGTTGCAGGCAGCTGCCTTGGGACCCGAGGGACCCTTGGCCTCCCGTGTTGGTTGCACAGGGGCCGACCCGTCCCATGCCGTCCGACGGCTGCTGCGGCGGCCTGTCTGTCCCAGGCCTGGCTGCTGCGTATCCCCGTGCTGTCTTGCTGCAGTCCCCCGGCGTTTCTTATCCGCGTGGACACGCATCCTGTTTCTTCAGTGGACTTCCTGTGTTTTGCAGGCCCCTCTGCCTTATGAGCGTCTTATCACCTCATGACCGGAAGGTGCGGGGCGATATGTCAAAGGCAGTGCGCCGCGCTCCAGCTTTAATTGCCTTCTCCGTGTCCCTCTCAAAGTGGAGGAGAGACAGCTGATGGGGATCTAACAATGTCTTCCACTACCTGGTCAGTGCGACGGAGAAGACCTCAGCGGTGCCCAGCAGAAGCGTGAGAGTCAGTGGGCACCTCTGCAATGCAGAAACTTCTGATGGGGGCAGGAGGAAACATCTCTGCCCCAGGAGAGTGGGGTGCCCCTGGTGCAGGGCTCAGAAAGGCAGTGGCATGGTGGCATCTCCACCCTTGGGTAACATCAACCGTTGCGTGGACAAGGCCCTGAGCAACCTGACATGGCTGTGAGGGTGGCCCTGCTTGGAGCGGGGAGAGGACAAAGACCTCCGGAGCTCCCTTCTCACCTAAATCTGTCCATGATTGTATGATTACATAGCTCCATTTGGAGCTGTTGCCCTTCTCAAAGCACTGATGCTGCTGATCCCCACCATGTGAACCACAAGAATTCACAGACCCATCTCAGGGAAGTGGGGCTCTCACAGGAGCAACAGAAGGTGCATTGCTTAAAACTGTGAGGATGTGATAGAATGAGCAAATACAGAATGGTGAGAGGCAGATAAGACACGGAAGCCTCATGTATGAGCATGGAAAGGAGAAGGAAAGAAAACACAGATGACTCTCAAAATGCTTCAGTGAAGGTCTCAAAGAGTTTGCAGATTGGAAGCGGTATGTGAGTGCGAGCTCACTGCACCATATCAGAGCAAATCCCTTCCTTTATTAATTTATTACTAATATAAAATTGTCCTAACCTGCCAGAAGCAATCAGATATCGCTAAAGCTAAGTTATCCAAAGCTAAAAAGGTGAACACACGCGTCTATTACTAGTGCAAAGATATCTTATTCTGCATAAGGCAAACAAGCCTATCTGTGGGTTGTGTGCAAGCAATCTGTCTTGCAGACCTTTGCCCACCGAGCATGGTGTGACTTTTTGCACCTCTGAAGGTTCCTGCTCGCTTTAGCTTCCACTGTGGGCAAGACGGGCTTGTGCTGGCCAGAACCGTTACCCGTGACATGCTCCGCTGCAAGCTGTGCTGTCGTCTCAAGTAATTTTGGCTGGTTCATTTCACCGCGCACTCTGTCCTAAGACTTACTACACGAATGAGGATTGTACGAGAGATCCCGTCATCCCGTCAGCTGCTAGCAGCAGACTGCTCTTGAATTTTCTATTTATAAAGGGGCTGTAGGTAAGATGTGAAACTCACGGGACTTGGTGGAGGCTAGAAGTTGCTGTGAGTGCAAAACAGGACCGGACACATTCACGGAAGGGAAAAAGCTACTGTTGCACGCAAAGACACTGCCTCCCTTCCAGGAAATCCTTGATCTGCAAATTGAGCTGGCCAGGAAAGTAATCCAGGGTGGCTGGCCTGGGAGGACGCTTCCCACCCCCACGCTTCAGCCGGACCACCAGTACCAGGGCAGCCTGTGGCACTGGCACCTCCAACCGCCCCGTGCTGGCAGAGCTGGGACCTGCGCAGAGGACAGCAGCCAGCATCGCTGGTGTGGGAATCAAAGGTGGCAACCCCGCGGTAGGTGAAACGAGTCTCTGCTGGGTAAGAGATGGGGCCGTTAGAAGCAGCAGCCTAAGAGTCCGTGGTTTCTGTGGTCCTCTGAGCTGGCCTTTAGGTCGGTGCTGCCACCGCGGCTTCTGCGCTGCTCAGCGCCAGGGAAGGGCCCGAGGTGGCCTCGTGGCGTTCGAGCCTGGGGGCTCAAGTGTCTCGAGAAAGCCCGATGAGAGCCAGGAATTCAAGTGGGCCTGAAATAGTGATAAGGGCAGCTGGGGAATGCCTCATATGGGCACGTGGGCCGGGGGCAGCGGGGCTCGGTATGCGAGGGGGTGACACCTGCCCCACGCGCTCGGGGTCGCGTTTCACTCCTCGGGAGACGCGTGCTGCGCCCCGCGGACATTGCCCTTTTGCCTGCCGCGCACGGGCTCGTTCTCCCACGTTGTCCTCGGGGCTCCCGCCGGCCTCCGCAGCCCCCCCCTTCGCGCACCGCACGGCGCCTGCTCCTTGCTTCAGATGCAAAAGCGTCTGCCGGAAGGTCTCCCACAAGGTCCTTCCGCAGCTTTGCCCAAAACTGCGCAGGGGCAGATCAAGGTCAG
>NW_020450835.1:98570-107455 GCF_003343035.1 Apteryx rowi | reverse complement strand
CCTGGAGACTCCCGTGCGGTTTGCCTTTCCTGCGCTGAATGGGTTCTGCTCTTGCCGGAGGTTGTGACCCAGTTTCTTTTCCAGGGACCAGGTCCCACGGTGACCGAATGTCACCCCAAAGAGGCCCAGAGCTTTCCCGATCTCTTCTGCTGGGTCGTCAGCGACATCTCGATCTACAGGCCCTAGCATGAGGGAGAAGCGTGCTTCTTGCTGGGATGAGCTGGAGACGGTGCGAGGCAGCTGTAGGCTGGCGTCTGGCACAAGAACGACCGATAAATATGGTGCCAAGCAAAGTGGCAGCCGGCCGTTGCGTGGCCGTGTGACTCCGGCTTTTCGGAGACTGTTTTTTAACCTGTAAGGGAGCCCTGTCCTACCCTGAAGGATGCCCAGCTCCCCCCAGACTTTTAAGGCTGTTTAATGCTTTTCAGCCTGAGCTCAGTGTGGAAGGAAAAAGCAGGCAGGTGCTTAAATTAACTGCGCTCACGGCGAGCAGTCGTAGCTGGCGGAAGCGTGTGTTCGGTGTGTGCGCCGTCGCAAAGTCCCCTGCGGTGGTGGGCGATGCTATTCACGGTGGACAGGGCTAATGTCCAGGCAGTTCGATTTTTAACCCCAGGCTCCGAGCAAACAGGGTTAGCAAACACTTGTCGGAGGAGGCCTCCAGCAAGCGGCACCGTGGTCTCCCCGTCGTCCTTCCAGGGCTTGCGACATTGCCCATTCCCCGGGGCTGGCTTCACCGCGAGGTCGCTGCCAGTCTGCCGAGGGCACGGGTGACTGCGGACGGTCCCCGTCGCGGCGGAGTTTCCTCTGACCCCGGCTTCTCCCCCGGCAGAAGGAGAAGTCCGACTCGGCCCTAAATCACCTTAACTCTGCCCGACGCTGGGCCGATGGGAACGGTCCCTCCACTTCACTGGATGGAAGGACGGTGATTGAAATAAGGGACCTGGGGAAGGAGTCCGAAGCTCACCCGGGGTAGGTGGCCTTCCGCTGCCCGGCCTGGAGCATCGCCTGCGCGCGCCGGCCGCCGCTCACGTGGCGGAGGCGTGCTGCGAGAGCTGCCAGCTTCGGGACGCGCGACCCCGGAGCACAAAGTCAACGCAGCTCCCTGCCAGGCCTTGAGCTGCCGCCGGGGAGAGCGACCGCCGGGCCGTTGCATCGCTGCCTGGGGCAGCCGGAGGGGCCGGGCTCCCCTCCGGGAAGGAGCCCTCCCGTCGCCTCCTGCGGGGACGCGGGCCAGACCTTGGTGGGCCCCCGTTCACCTCCCGCTTGCCCTCGGGAAGGCGGACGGGGAGCGACGAGTCCGACCCGGCGTCCGCACGGAGTTCGAGGCGGCGAAGGGCGACGCGGCCCCAAGAAGAACCACCAAAGCCTCCCTCCTGCCGCGTCGCCCTTCGCTGCCGGACTGCGGCTGGGTAAATACGCCGCGGATGTTTACCGTGCCCTCCGGTCCTCCCGCTCGCCTCCCGGCGGGCAGCGTTGTGCTCTGCCCTGGAGGCTGCCGGGGCTTTGGGCTCCGCACCGAGGCTGGGTGCACGGGCGGGCTCAGACGGTTGGTGCTCCTGAGTGCGTAACCCGAGGGTTATCTCCGAAAAACCAGACAAGCCAACAGGTTATATGTGTGTGCGGCTAACGGGGGAGGAAGTTTCGCGGCCCTTGAGCTTGTCTCGGTTACGTCTCGTCTCATATAGCCCTTCTCATCTCTCCATAGGGCCTGGGACAGCCTTGATTGGAGATGGGTGGGAATGTGGTGGTGGATGCCAGGTTAAATATGAGCTGGCAGTGTGTTTTCATCGTGAAATAGGCAAAATGCATCCTGGCCTACATCAGATGTGTGGCCAGCCCACGCGTGCTGAAGCTTTTGGGCTGCTGCGGCTTTATGCCGGTATCTCCACACCACGCAGCCCGCTCGGGGCAGCCTCTCTTCCCACCTGTGCAGGATGCAATGCCTACCGCATCCCATGTTGCCTGCATGATGGCATCTCCTGCCCCCTCCCCGTCTTGTGGCTGCAGGGCTCAGGAGAGAAGGAAGCGGTCTGGTGGAGAGCAGAGCCGGTGTCCCACCTTTCGCCACGGCTCTGGGTCTTCACGTGCTCCGAAGGATGGCAAAATGCTCAGCCCTGACAGTCCCACAACTGCCCTGATGGGAAAAGGTAGCGTCCGCCCGCTTCCCAAGGGGTGGCTGCCGCTCCGCAGGGTGGGTGTCAGCACTTTTGGGCACCTCCTGGGAGACTCCCAGTCTCCGAGAAGGTCTCGCACACATTCAAAATCAGGACCTCAGTAGCTTTGAGGCGTCTCACTTGAAAAGACGGCTCAAATTATGGGAGATTTTTAAATCTTCCCTTGGGTTTTCCAGGGAGAGCTAGCAGGGCGTCTCACCAACACCCGCCCAAGCCCAGACGAAGTTGCAGTAAGCAGCAGTAAGCATGTAGGCAAATCTTTCGCGTTTCTTCATTTGAGGCTGATTAAAATCCTGGCATTAAAATGAAAGAAGGGATACGGCTTGGAAATGGAAACCCTACCCTGCGACGGGAGATTAGCCTACAAAGCAGCACCGGCAGGCCCATCTGAACGCCTCTTATATTAAAACAAGGCAGCGTCAGAGCCGTGGCGACGGGGCTCTGTCCTCTGCTCGCTTCCCAGCCTCGTCCCAGCGAGTTTTCCACGGCAGCATCGCCCTGGACGCCGAGCTCCCGAGAGGCTACGCTAACCGCAGGGCTCCCTGGAGCTGTAGGACTGTTTTAAATAACGCGAGCTGCTTGATGAGCTGGAGGGCCTCTCTCTCTTCCAACACACATGCTAGGTACAGCAAACATGCTCCCTTTTTGGCTTCGAGCACACTTCCCATGTCATCGCTGCGGAAAAGTAAGCAGGCGCATTATATCATACGGATAAGGGGATGCTCCAGCTGCCCCCTCCCTCATCTGTTTTGCTTTACAGGAGAGAAGCCGTTTAATCTACCAGCCGCAAAGATAATACTAATTTATCTTGGTTGCTGTGGGCACTGGAAACTTGATCCAGCGAGTTGCTCTGTGAGAAGGCGATTGTTTCTATTTTTATGAGAACTGGTATTTGCAGGATTAAGCGAGATGGTCTGGACACAGCCCTAGCTCCCCGGAGGCCTGCTTTTGGGCAACGTGGCAATAGCAGTATTTTGTGCAGGGCTGCAAGCCCGGTCAGTGGAAAGCAGCGCGCAGTGCAGTTTGACCTGGCAGAGAGCAGGGCCTCCCTGAGCGGTTAAATAAAGATGTAGTGCTCATCCCGCACGAGACTTTTGCAATCGGTAGGTTTTAGGCGGAGTTGTTTCGGGGAGAGTTTCCAGCCTTGCCTACGTCTCATGCGCCCATCAAGCCCTCCCAGAGCACTCTCTCCGTTTGCTTGAGCGCTGGGGTTTCTCTGCCCCGTTCCTGACTCGGGGCAAGCGATTGGGGAAGCCCAGAGGCCACACATCCCAAAGCCCATCTAAATATATGGGCCCTGCAATAGTGAACAGCGGTGGCCGCCTCGGCCGATGCCTTTCTTGCTGCAATTGCCGACTTCCCTGGTATCTGCTAGGGAAGAGGAGTGGCAGCCAGTGACTGATTTTGGTGCCAGGGACTGCGTGGTGGTGATGGACTTCAAGGGGTTGACTGTTCTACTGCTTTTCGTCGCCTAATCCTATGGTCAGGGGACCTACTAGGAGAGGGGAAGGTGACCAAAGGCAAGATGCATGCTTGAGAAGTGACCGGATCTGTGCCAAGTGCAGCCACTGTGATCAGCGTTGGTGGGTCTCCTCAGCTTACGTCCTCACGGTGATCTGGATCAAGTGGCTGAGCCAGCCTGGTGTTAGCGTGCTGCTCCTGCAGCCCCCCACCAAAAGGTATCTCCTATGCTCCAGCAGTATGAGGAGCAGCTAGCAAGGCATGCAACCCATGCAGCTAACATTGTTCCCCGTGCTTGTGACCGAGAAGGGAGGTGTTAATGGGCTGTGATGGACACGACCATGCATACGTCTATTGTAAAGCAAGCTGGGTCTGCGGTGCTTGCCGTCCTCGCCCTTGGAGCGCCCCGTACCATCCGCTCCAGTAAGTGCGAACAATGACGCCGGTGCTGAAGAGCAGCGTCCTCCAAGGCGGTGGGAGAGCTTTCATGGTCGGCGCTGGCCTGGCCCTGCCGCCCCTTTCCCTGTGGGCTGGGTTGAGCTGACTCAGGTGGTTAGCACAGCACACTCTCGGCTGCCTCCGAAGGGCTTTTCGGGGAGAAGGATTAGCTTGGAAATGCTGGGCAACTCACTGCGTGGCGGAGAGGCAGTGCAAGGACTGCCCTGTGAGGACTCCTGCTCACGAAATCCTGCCACATCTGGGATTTGCCCTGGGTTTGCGCTCCAGTCCCGGCTGCTACCGCAGGGTGAGGAGCCCCTCTCCTGCCCTAACAGCAAGGGCTGGCCACACCGCATCCCAGCAGAGCACATCGCTGGCGGGAACCAGCATGAGAACGTGCCAGGAGCAGGGACGCCCTGTTTCATAGGCGTCTGGCTGCTGGCTGCAGCTTGCAGGACAGCAAGAAACTGATTGATTCCTGCCACCTCTGAGGCAAACCTTGGGAAAGGCCAGGAAATGGGGAAGTGGAAAAGAAATCTTCCATTTCCAAAATGGGAATGCTGTTTGCAGCGGTGTATCTACAGCCATGGTGTGGCCACATCGCAGATGCTCTGCACAATTCTGGTCTCTCCAGCACCAGAGGAGAGCACCAAGGATGTTCAAACGTTTGTGATGGTTTCTACACTGGGAAGAGCTGAACAGCCTAGGGTTATTCAGCCTGTAGAGTACAGATAAGGTACAGCTGTGAGTGGGCAAAGAGGAATGTCTTTCCAAATACAAGAACGAGGAGGCACCAGGTGAAATTCTCAGGTGGCTGGTTAAAAGGAAGGAAGAGGAACCCAATTCTCCTTGCTGTGCAGAGCTGAGAGGAGGAGGTTCTTGCTGTGGGATGTTGAGGTTTGCAAGAGTTCAAAAAGGTACATCTGGAAGAAAAAGCCATCAGGGGTTATTAGGTGGAGACACCTTGTCTGGCTTAAGAAGTGCTGATCACTGGAGCTTGGGTGAGGTGTTGAGCAGAACCGTGCATTTTCCTAGCCTTCTCCCTATCCCACTTCCTCTCCCTTCCTTTGTAGCTTCTTTTTTTCTTTATAGCTTGGTTTGTTGAAAGCTCTTTGGGGAACAAGCAAGGGAGGTGATGGGTGGAGCATAGGCTGTCCTGGGGTTGTGATGCTTTATTGCTAACTGGCAATAAATAAAACCTGCTGTGACAGCCTGAGAGAAGGGCAAATTAGCCTGTCTTACTGTCTTTTGTGTCTCCCCGCAGCTCTCAGCACTGCTGGGGGCCAGCAGAGGGATGACCCTGGAGGTGCTGTCAGGGGTTGAGGTTTGCTGTTGCTTCCCCCATGGGTGCCCTCACCGTGTGCTGCCCATCAGTGTGCTGCCCTGTCACCGTGGGTCTGGAGCAATCAAAGTAAGCGAGGTTTTAATGCAAACACCTAGAGTGGACAACAGCGGGAGGCATTGGTGACTCTAGAGCAGTATCAAGGGTGGAGGAGGACCTCCTGATGCAGGATACTGACTGTATCTTGCTGGCGGTGAGGATCAGGCATGCCCAGATCCCCACCTGCACCCCGCGGGTCCGCAAAGGGGACCTGCACGGGCAGGCTGGATGAGCAGCCGTGGCATGGGCAAGCTGGTCCCTGCTCTGGCTGAACCTAGAAGCAGCAGCCAAGTGCAAATGCAGCCTTGGATACGTAGAGGAGGAGACAAATCTGTAGCCTGTTGGAAATCAGAAAGCCAAACTCGCATCTGAAAAAAGAAATCCGGCCAAAGCCAGATTGGGAGGAGCTGTAAAAATTCTGGGGCCATCTTAAAGCCAGGCTAACTTTCCAAGTAATGATGAATCAGAGGATTTCCTGCAAAGTTACACGTAGCTAGAGAAGAGGTGATAAAGATGTATTTGTTTTTCGTTGTATGCCTTATTTAGCAGCTAAAAACAGTGATGTGATGCTAACAAGTATCTGCGATGCTGGAGCAGTGCTGGGCTCATTGCGTCTGGAAGAGGAAGACCATTTCTTCACACTATTTGGATTTTTACTCGGATAATGAACTCGGCCAGTAATACAGCAAGAGTGTGTCTTTACTTGGGATGTTTGCTCTACATGCTGAATGCAGAAGGGATGTGTCCCCAGGAACAGGGGATGGGCAAGGAGGAACCTGGAGCTATTAAACAGATGCTGCTGCCCCGCTGGTGTGGACTGGCGGTGGTTTCCCCCCCCTGCTCCTGGGGCAGAAGGACTGGCAGAGCTGGGAGGGAAGGGGAAGGACCAGGACCGTGGCCCCAGAGGTAGGGCAGAGCTACCAGGAGACCTCCCCCATCACCTGGTCCTGGGCCAAACCTGTGCCTGTMCTCTTAGTCTGTATCTCCTCATCCCACCTCCCCGGCAAGGGTGCAGGGAGACTTTGAGAAGGGTTGGGTTGCTCCCCAGGAAGGTGGCCCATGGAAAAGGGGTGGCTATGAGGCGGACGTGGGTGAGGGCGTCTCTAAGCGGGGGTCCTGATTTCCTCCTCCATCCTCCCCAGGTCTCCAGGAAAACTCTCGTGCAGCCACGGAAGAGCGGGATGAGCTGGCAGGGCCTTCCTGCAGCCTTCTGCTGCTCCCCAGTGGCTGCACGGAGAGGCACCACGGGCAGGTCCCAAGGGGGGGAAGCCCTGGAGATGTTGAGGGGGATCTCCTCGCCTCGCCTCAACTCCCTAAGGAGCAGAGGATACAGGAGGGAAAATGGGGACAGATATCTGAGGAAGTGCGTGCAGCCTGGAGAAGGCAGCTGGAAGGCAGGGGAGATGAGCACGCTGTGAGCTGCTCTCCTGCTCGTAGGACGAAGATGCAGCACCCCTGGCTGCCTCAGCCGCACCGAGCTGTGTAAATCCTATTCCAACTCGCCCGTGTTTCCTGCTAAAGACAGTCCTCCGGGCTTAGCAAGCTTGGTTTTTTTTTTTAACATAGCTTTGTCGTTTGCTTCACAATTGATAACTGATGCACTTAAATATCGGTCCCTCCCGTAGGTTCTTAGCCCGCATCTAGCTGGGGTGTGCGGGAGGTGCAAACGCAGGCCTGGAGTTTTTAGGAAATAAGCCAATGTTTTGGGGCCTGTTTGGGCACCGAACAGCAGTTTCTGGGTTTATTTTCCAGAATCGCTGGAAGATCTGAACTGGCTCCTTTTCCTGATGATTCGCTTGCTTGTTAAAAAGATCATCCCGTCCTGTTCTGTCCTGAAGCGAATGGCACGAGGGCAAATACAGCAGGTTTTCGGCCTTTTCTAGGGCGATCGAAGCAGCGTAGCTCTTGTTGTTCCTGCCGAGAGAAAGAAACGGTGCCTTCGGTGCATTCGTAAAGTCGTCGCTCCAGATGGCCTCTCTGCCGTTCCTCTCCGAATTAACCGCGTTAATTAACGGAGGGAGCGCTGCGGCGAAGGATGCTGCTCCTTGCCGGGATGCAGCACCGTTTGGTGACAGCCCTTGGAACGATGCTCGGGAAAAGGCAATTAAAAGCCCTCCTTCAGGCCACGTGCGTTCAGGGCCGCTCGCTGCGGGGTGGGAGATGTTTCCTCGCGGCGGCAGTGACGCGCATTTAAATTCAGCGCGATGCTCTCCATCTGGGAATATCGGCAGGGGCGACGTTAAAGGAGGAAAATCGCAGCGAGCGTCTGTAGGGCCGCAGCTTAAAATAGAAGGTAGGACGCCTCGTGGTTGCCCCCAGTTGCAACGCGCCCAGGAAAAAAGAAAATTCGGGGATGAAAGTCGATAGATGGAAACGGTATAAAACCTCGCAACTGTTTCCCGCATAATCCTCTATGTGACCAAAATGGCCATTTTCTGTTTTCAGAGAAAAAGCAAAGCTCCACCTATTAATGACCTCTTAGGTGGGTCTTCCCGGACAACCGCTTGTGGGGACGGAGGGGAAAAGCATGTTTTGAACACGTTTCTGTTTTGCACGCTGGAAAAGGGGGCGGTAGTTCCCCTTTCTATAGGTTTCTGAAGCTTTTGGGAGGAGGGGAAGGGAAAAAAAAAAAAAAGGAAAAATCTTGGATAAATCCAAGCTTGGAGACTAAGCGTGTATGTAGTTACATTCAAACGGGGGTCACTGGATAGAATTAAACAGGCTAAGGAAAACGTGGATAACTCTTCGATAATCTTTTCAAAATTCCCCGTCTTTTGGAAAAAAAAAAAACCGTGGTGGGAGAACATTGCAACTTCTCCAACACTGCAAGAAGTGTGAGAAGACTTAAAAAGAGAAGAAAAAGAAATAGTGAAGAACAGGGGGAGAGCGAGGGGAACAAGCACGCCCCAAACCGCCCTGCGTTCGGCCCGCTTGCTCAGGGCTGGAAAAGGGGCAGGGAGGGCAAGGCTCCGCGACGGGCGATTCCGATATCTGGGAAATGCTGCTTTTTTCTTTTTTTTTTTCTTTTTTTTCCCTGAAGTTGAGGCGAGACATGCCTTAATTAAAAAGGTTTTTTGGGGGGGGGGTCTGTAATTCAGTAGGGACCCGCGGGACGCCCTCGCGCTTTGGGGCGCTGCTTGCATCCCTTAGCCTTCGGCTCCGGCGGTCCTTTCCCAGGCCGCGGCAGGTGCCTTATCCTGCCGCCCCGCTGGGTTTTGGTGTGTTTTTTTTTTCCCTTTTCCCCTCAGCTTTTCCTCTCCTTGTTGTGCCGGGGCTCCCAAGGCCGCGCGGCCGCGGGGCCCGGCGCGGGCGGCCGTGTTTTCGGGCGCCGCTCAAGGCCCTCGCCGCGCTCCCACGCTCCGGCCCCGCGGCACAACAGGACGCACGTGCGCCCGGCTCCCACGCCGGCCGATAGCGGCGGCCCATAAAGG
>NW_020450835.1:91109-98215 GCF_003343035.1 Apteryx rowi | reverse complement strand
CCCTAAGAGGTCCTTGTCACCCCTGAAGGGCTGGGAGGGGTCCCTGCCTCCCTCTTCCCCCCCCCGTGGGATGTGGGGGTCCCGGGCCACTGGGGGGGGGTCCCTTCCTCCCCCCGAGAACCTTTAGAGGGTCCCTGCCCCCTGGGGAGTCCCTGTTTTCCCCCCCATGGGATGTGGGGGGGTCCCTGGCCCCTGGGGGGTCCCTGCCCACCCCAGGGGGTGGGGGGGGTCCCTTTCCCTTGGGGGCTCCCATCCTCCCCCCCAAGGGGATATGGGGGAGGGTCTCTGCCCCTGCAATGGGATGTGGGGGGGGTTCCTGCCCCCTAAGGCGTTTTTCCCACCTTGAGAGCATATGGGGGTGGTCCCAGCCCTTGGGGGGGTCCCTTGCTCCCATCCCCAAATGGGATTTTGGGTGCCCCTGCCCCAGTGGGATAGGAGAGGTCCCTGTCCTGCCCCCCTCCACCGTGCAGGAGATCCTGGGGTGGCCCGGGGGGGGGGGGCAGCTCCCTGCTCTGCAGGGCTGCGTGGGGACCCCCCCCTCCACTGACACCCAGCTGAGACCTGGTGCTTTCAGCGCACACCCGGGGGGGCAGGGGGCAGAGGTGTCACGCTGCAGGCTTTCGGGGAGGGAGGGAGGGAGGGGGGGCCGGTGGTGGCGTGCGTGCGTGGGCTTCCCTCCCGCAGCCCCCGCCGGCCCCGGGTGCGCGGCCTCGCGGCAGGCCGCCTGCGGCGCCGGCTGCATCCCCGTGCCCTGGCTCTGCGACGGAGAGCAGCAGTGCCCCGACGGGGCGGACGAGCGGTGCGGTGAGCGATGTGGGGGTGCCGGGGGGGGGGGATCGGCGCTGGGGCCGCGCTCGGAGGCGGCGGGGGCAAGCGTGCAAGCAAGCGTGCAAGTGTGCGTGCAAGCAAGCATGCAAGCAAGCGAGTGTGCATGCAAGCAAGCGTGCAAGCGTGCATGCAAGTGAGTGTGCATGCAAGTGAGTGTGCATGCAAGCAAGCGTGTGAGTGTGCATGCAAGCAAGCATGCAAGTGAGTGTACATGCAAGCAAGCGTGCAAGCGTGCATGCAAGCGAGTGTGCATGCAAGCGAGTGTGCATGCAAGCAAGCGTGCGAGCGTGCATGCAAGCGAGCCGCCCCGGCAGATGCCCCCTGCGGCGGGGACCCCCACGCGTGGCAGTGCGACGACGGCGGGTGCGTCTCCAGCGGCTGGCGCTGCGACGGCGCCGCCGACTGCCTTGACGGCTCGGACGAGCGCGACTGCGGTAGGTCGGGGGGCGGCGGGGCGGCGAGCGCGGGGCTGGGCGGCGGGTGGCGAGCGCCGCCTCCGTGCCCTCCCCGTGCCCGTGCCCGGCAGTGTGCGGGGCCAAGAAGGTGCAGTGCCCCGGCACCCACCGCTGCATCCCGCGCTGGGAGCTGTGCGACCGCCACCGCGACTGCGAGGACGGCTGGGACGAGGAGGGCTGCCCGCTGCAGCCCTGCGGCCCGGCGCAGTGGCAGTGCCGCAACCGGGTGTGCGTCATGGCCGAGTGGAAGTGCAACGGCGTCGACGACTGCGGCGACTCCTCCGACGAGGACGTCTGCGGTGAGTGGACCCCCCCCCCCACCAAACACACCCCCTGGGGGTGTCCCGTCCCCCCCATATGACGTGGCCCCCCTGCCCCGCAGCCCCCTGCCCTGCCGGCATGGTGCGCTGCGACGAGGGCAAGTGCATCCTGGAGGCGCTGATGTGCAACGACGAGGACGACTGCCTGGACGGCACAGATGAGCCCAGCACGTGCGGTGAGCCGGCGGCCGGGTCGGGGTGCGGGGAGGGGGGGAAATAACGGGAATGGGAAATGGAAATCCCTCTGCCGTGTCCCCCCCCTGCCCGCAGGCCGGAGCTGCTTCGTGCGCAACGGGGGCTGCGCGGAGACGTGCGCCGACACGCACTGGGGCGTGCGGTGCTCCTGCGGGGCCGGATGGGCGCTGCAAGCCGACGGGCAGAGCTGCGCCGGTACGGGGCACGGCGGGGGGCGAGGCATGGCGGCCGCCGGGGGTTGCCCGCACCGCGGCGGCTCCCGTCAGCGCCTGTCCCCGTCAGCGCAGACGTGGACGAGTGCTCCCTGCCCTACGGCCCCTGCAGCCAGCTGTGCAGCAACGCGCCGGGCGCCTTCAGCTGCTCCTGCCTCGGGGGCTACGCGCTGCGGCACGGCACCGCCTGCGAGGTGGCCGGTAGGTGCTGCCGCCGTCCCGTCCCCCCCCGCCCCGGTCCCGCGTCCCCCACGCCGCCGGCGTGTGACGGCCCCCCGCCGCCCCGGCAGACAACGCGACGCAGCTCCTGGTGGCCGTGGGGCAGGACCTGGCCCTCCTGGACGCGCGGACCCTCGCCTACCGGCCGCTGCTGGCCACGGGCACGGAGCCCCGCGCCCTCGCCTACGACCTGCTGCGGGAGACCTACTACTGGCTCACAGAGGAGGGCGAGCTCCGCGTGCGCCCGCCCGGGACGGACGCCCGGACCCTCTACCCAGGTGGGTGAGACCCTCAACCCTCTTCTCTCCGCCGCCGCCGCCGCCGGGTTGCGTGGCGCCCACTCACCCTGCCCGTCCCCGCAGGCGCCGGGGAGGCCAACAGCATCTCCGTGGACTGGTTCACGGGGCAGCTGTACTGGGCCGGCGGCCACCCCGGCGCCATCCGCGCGGGGCTGGGCGACGGCCGGGGCTACGTGACGGTGCTGGGCAAGGACGTGGCCCCCGAGCAGCTGGTGGTGCACCCGGCCGCGAGGTGAGCCTCGTCCCCCGCGCGCCCGCCGCCGTGCCGAGCCGCCCCGGGAGGGACGGGGCCCCCCCGGCGGGGCTGGTGCTCAGTGCCTGCCCCCAGGTCCCTGTACTGGGTGAACCGCGGGCAGAGGGGCCGGACGGTCATCGCCGCCGCCGGCATGGACGGCTCGGACCGGCGGGAGCTCACCGTGGTGTCCATGGAGGAGCCGGTGGGGCTGAGCCTGGACCACGCGGGCGGCAGGCTCTACTGGATCAGCGAGTACAAGGAGGTGGGTGTGTGTTTGGGGTGGGGGGGGTCTCAGCCCCCCCAGGGTGCCGGGAGGCCACGGGGCAGCGGTGGGGTGCCCGGCTCGGGTGGTGGGACGCCCCACGGCTGGCGGGCGGCCGACCGAGGCTCCCTGCCCCACGGCGCCCTGGCCTGTCCCCCAGTCCATCGAGACGCTGCGGGTGGACGGCAGCGGGCGCCACTCCTTCCCGGCCGTCCTGCGGAGCCACGCGGAGCCGCTGGGCCTGGCGGCGTTCGAGAGCCGGTTCTTCTGGGCCGACGGCGCCGAGCTGGTGTCGGCCTCCCGGGCCTCCCCCCGGGAGCAGGCGGTGCTGCTCCGCGCCCCCGTCTCGGCTTTCGCCGTGCTGCACGCCCTGCAGCAGCCTCCCCGTGAGTACCGTGCCCAGCGCCCGCCCCGGCTCCCGCCACCGACCGCTGCTCCGGGTGGGACTCGCCGCATCCCGCCTGGTGGCCCTGCGGCGAGAGCTCCTATGCCAGAGGGGACATACGGACCCGTAGGAGGATGCTGAGCCCCCATGGCCTGGGGTGCCTCCTGCCCCACGGGGTGACACCAGCACCCTGGCTGGGCGCAGCCTGGGCTCGTGGGGATGGGATGGGGGGCAGGCGCGGCGGTCGCGGCCGCCCGAGCTCCCAATGCCCCCTTGCTCCCAAGGGGACACGGCCGCGTGCGCTCCGGGCCTGTGCAGCCACCTCTGCCTCCTGTCCCCCGTGCACCCTCGGGGCTACAAGTGCGCCTGTCCGGAGGGGCTCTTCCTCCTGCCCTCGGGGAAGTGCGCAGGTGAGCGGCGGCGGCGGCGGGGCAGGGCACGTCCCTCGGGGTGCCCGGGGTGGCCTGGGACCAGGACCGGGTCCCCAGCACGCACGGGCGCTGCTTGTTACTCCTTGGCCTTGCTTGGGAAGTGCCCTGCGCGCAGGGCGAGGGGACCAGGGGGTTCCCGGGGGTTTGGGGCTGGCCTGGGGGCACGGGGCAGCCCCTACTTGCGCAGGACGCGGCTCCCGGCACAGCAAAACCCTTGGCGTGGGTGAGGCGTGAGCAGGTGCTTTCTGCACCCTGATGAGCCCCGGAGAGGTGAGGACGGGGCTGCGTGGGAGCTGGGGACCCCTTGTCCCCATAGCGGGTGGCCTGGGGTGGGCAGCCCCGCTTGGCCCTCCCGGCTGCGGGATCCCGCTCGGCTCCCCTGGCGCCGTGCTCACGCGCTGCCCGGTCCCCCGCAGAGCTGTCCATCGTGTACGCGGAGGAGAAGGCCATCTCCCTGGTGCAGGTGGGCCCTGGGGCCCGCAGCCAGCTGGTGCAGAAGTGGCTGGAGCCCCTCCACCTGCAGGACGTGGACTGGCAGAGGTCGGTGCTCTACGGCACGGATGACGGCGGGACGCTGCTGCGCGTGGTGGGACACCCGGGGAGGAGAGAGGCCATCTCGACCGGGCTTCCAAGTAAGACCCTGTGGGGTGATGGAGACGGGGCACTGGGGCATGCGAGCTTTCCTGGTGATGCCCCAGGGTGTCTCCTGGGGTGTGGGGCTCTCCTGGGTGCAGGGGCAGGGGGGACCCACGGTGGGGGAGCAGGGCTGTGGGACAGCCCCATAACTGCTCACCTGCCTGCTCAGTTTGCTCTGCCCGCGTGGACATCCGCTCGGGGGACCTGTACTGGCTCGCGTGCAACCGGAAGGACATCGGAGTGAGCCGGGCGCCAGGCATGGCCCCGCGCATCCTGCACCGTGCCCGCAGCGGCATCCAGCACCTCTTCCTGGACTGGCAGCGGGGTGCTCTGTACTGGCTGGCCCGGGGGCAGCCGCTGCAGCAGCTCAGCCTGGCCGGGGGCACGCCGCAGGATGCCTGGAACGAGACGTGGCCCGAAGAGCTGCCTGCGGCCATGGATAGCAAGGCCTTCACCTTGCTCTGGAGCTCAGCCTCGGGTGAGCCCAGCGGGGCCTGGAGCAGGGAGCAGAGGTGGTCAATGTACAGGCAGGAAGGACCAGCCTATGCATGGTGGGTCCCTGCCCAGGCAGAGGGTGGGCAATGAGGTCCACTGCCACTGTTGGAGTCCATGGAGCCCATGGGTGCTCCACCACGGGCGGGCTGATGGCCTCAGCCCTGGCATCCCTCCCGTAGCAGCAGGGTGAGGGGAAACCGGGTGGGCCAAGAGGGGGCCTGTGAGCCCTGGGTCAGTAGCATCGCTCTGCCTTGCAGGCCTGCGGGCGCTGAGCCTGACCAAGAGGCAAGCAGTCACCCTGTCGCCCAGCTGGCCCCACGGCCTCGTGGCCGCCTTCGAGCCCTACTTGGTGTCGACGAACGGGACGGCTCTGCTGCTGTGGGACCGGAGGACGCTGACCCTCGTGCTTGCCGTGCCAGCGGTGGACGTGCAGGGAGTGGTGACCTTCGTGGGCACGGAGCTGCAGGCTGGTAAGCATGACGGCAGCACCGTACCCGGTGTCGGCGCCGTGCTTGGTGCGGTTGGGCGACCCGGGCTGCCTCGAATTGGGGCAGGGGGCCTGGTACGGGGGGCTGTGCAGGGCGCTTATGGGGGTACTCATAGCACGGGCAAGGCGCAGCTCCAGCTCTGGGCTCTTGTTCCAGCACCGGTGCCTCTGCCAGCACCAACGAAAAAGGAGTCCGCCCTGCCCCTCCCTCCGCTTGTGGCCACCAGTACGATGACGACGACAGCCACAACCACAACCACTACTACTGTTCGGCCCACCACCTCCACCACAAGGCCTACGCCAAGCAAGACTACCACCGTGCCAATCGCTGTTCACGTGCCAACCAGTAAGGCCACCGTAACACCAACCACCACCGCCCGGCCCACGCTATCCAAGACTACCTCTGCGCCAAGCACCACCACCACCCGGCCCCCACCAACCAAGATCATCCCTATGTCAACTACTGCAACTACCCGACTCACTGCCTGGGCAATGCCGACCAAGACTACCCCTACACGGCCAACCAAGACCACTCCTACGCAACCAGCCGCCATCGCCGCCACCACCACCAGTCAGCCTTCACCAACCAAGACCTCCGCCGTGCAGCCAATTGCCACCACCCGGCGCATAACCAGCCCTGCACGGCTTGTGCCCCCAACCCCCAAACTCCCACCCAGCCCTGTGCCCCCCTCAACCCCTGTCCCCCATCTGTCCTGTCCCCGCACGCATGTGCCCTGCCGCGACGGCACCGAGTGCGTGGCCCAGGAGTACGTGTGTGACGGGGAGAAGGATTGTGCGGATGGCTCTGATGAGGATGGCTGTGCCCAGCTCTGTGACACCCCAGGTAGGAGATGTTCTCGGCCCCCTGGGTGGCCCCGTGCCAGGATTTATGGCTGCTTCCCGGTGGGGTTGGAGGGATGGGGACCTGGGGAAGTCTGTGTCCTGGCCCTGTGCTGGGACTTCTGGTTGCTTCCTGGTGGGGTTGGAGGGATGGAGGTTGTGTAGGATCATCCGCTGCTTGGAGGGACCTAGACGTGGCTGAGCTAGGACCGCTTCTGTCTCCTTGCCGGGGACTGGGGCTGCTGGAAACGCCCTGGCTGGGAGGGACCAAACCTTGGCCTGGCGGAGCGGGGCCATTCCAGGGCACTGGGGGACGGGAGGGCTGGCCGGGGGTCTGGACACCCCATCTGCCTACTGTGGGCTCAGCGCGGCCCCTCGTCCCCCCCCCCCAGGGGCCTTCCGCTGCTCGAGCGGGGCTGCGTGCGTGAGGTCCGGGGAGCGCTGCGACGGGGTGCCGCAGTGCCCCGACGCCTCGGACGAGGCGGGCTGCTGGAGCCCCACGCAGGAGTGCGCCCTGCGCTGCGACGGTGCCGCCCGCTGCGTCCCCGAGAGCTGGCTCTGCGACGGCCACGCCGACTGCCTGGACCRCGCCGACGAGCAGGGCTGCGGTGAGACCCCGGGGCCGGGCAGGGCGGCCGACGGGCTCCCCCCCCCACACACGTACGGGTGCCGCAGCTGCCCTGGCAGGACGGGCACCGCCCGGTGCCCCCCGCTCACTCCCGGCCCCGCTCGCAGTGCCCAAGGAGTGCGGCCCCACCGAGTTCGCCTGCGCGAGCGGGCAGTGCGTGGCCGCGGCGCTGCGCTGCG
>NW_020450835.1:62930-90789 GCF_003343035.1 Apteryx rowi | reverse complement strand
CGTCCCCCGCGCGGGCCGGCGGCGCCGCTCACGCCGCGCTCTCGCAGGGCTGCCCCGAGGAGGAAAAGCCGTGCGGGGAGCGGCGGTGGGGCTGCGGCCGCGAGTGCGTCCCCGAGGCCTGGCGCTGCGACGGAGAGAGCGACTGCGCGGACGGCAGCGACGAGGCTGGCTGTGAGCGCTGCCCCGCTCCTCCCTTGCGCGTCCCGCCTGGGGAGGGCTGCCGCAGCGGGGAGGTGGGGCGGCACCCCGGGCTGGCTGGCCGTGCCGCGGGGTAAAGTCCGTGTTCCCGGCGTCCGTGGTGGCGGCTCCGGGCCCGGGGTGTCTGTTGTCTCCACGGGGCTGGTGTCACCTGGCGCTTGAGCAGCCTGGAGCCAGGCTGGACGTTGTGCTGGGGCTAGGAGATGATGGGTGAGGCTCAGGACATCCTTCCACCTGCGCGTCCCCGCAGGCCAGCCTGCTCCCTGCCAGAGCCACGAGTACCCGTGCGGGCTGGGGACCTGCCTGAACGCGTCCCTGGTGTGCGACGGTCGTCAGGACTGCGCGGACGGCTCGGACGAGGGGGGCAACTGCTCCGTGCCCTGCCGGCTGCCCTGCTCTCACCTCTGCCACCCCTCGCCCCAGGGCCCCGTGAGTGCCAGGAGCCAGCTGTGGGGGGAGCACCGCGTCGCCCGAGGGCACGTGGGGCTGATAGTCCCTCTCCCTGCAGAGGTGCTGGTGCGCCCCGGGCTATCGGCTGGCTGAGGACGGCGTGTCCTGCACGGATGTGGACGAGTGCAAGGAGCGGGGTGAGGGAGCCTGCAGCCAGACCTGCCTCAACGCCCCGGGGAACTACAGCTGCGGCTGCCTCCCCGGCTACCTGCTCGAGCCCGACGGCCGCATCTGCAAGCTCACCGGTGAGCCCGGGGGTGGCCAGGCGGGATGGCGGGCGCTCCAGGGGACATCAGGCAGCCACCTGCCCCAGGGCGCCTGCTGCCCACGGGGAGCTCTGCAGCCCCCCAAATGGCCCTGCTCCTCTGCCGTGTGGCATGCTCAGCTGCGAGTTGCCACTTGCCAGCCCACCGCTGGCGGGAAGGTCTGTCCCCGCTTAGTTGCGTGGTAGGGCCAGGTCCCAGCAGGCTGCGGTGCCCCAGAGCCCTGTGATCCCTGTCCATGTGTGCTGGCACTGCGGGGCTGCCGGCGGCGAGTGGGACCTGGGGGGCTCTGTGTTGCTCCAGGACCGGAGCCCACGCTGCTGGTGGCCGTGCAGTCAGAGGTGCTGTCCTACGGGCTGCGGAGCAGGCGTGAGAAGGTGCTGCTGGCCACTGACAAGGAGCGTGTCATCTTCTCGCTCGACTATGACCCGGTGGAAAGGAAGGTTTTCTGGGTGGACCTGGGCACGGAGAGCATCCGCTGGCAGGGCCTCGACTCGGGCAAGAAGGGCACGCTGGTGAAAGGTGGGCTTTGACGAGGCGAGGGGGGCAGGACCGGCATCTCCATGGCCACGCAGCCGCCAGGGCGCCAGGCTCTGTACCCCTGCGCGGAGGGATGCCGATGGGAGCCGAGCTGGGAGGAGGCTGAGCTCCTGGGGTGGCAGGGATCTGGGCTGGGAGCATCCTGTCGGGGGGGCCGTGTGGCTGTCCCCCCCCGGGCGCTGAGGCTTGGGCGTGTTGCAGGTGTGAGATCGGACTGCATCGCTGTGGACTGGGTGGGGAGGAACCTGTACTGGACAGATGGGGTGGCAGGACAGGTGCTGGCCACCCGCCTGGGGGCCGCCTGGCGAGGGGTCCCGGAGTACACCGTGGTGCTGGACGGAGACCTGGACCGGCCCCACTCCCTGGTGCTCCAGCCTCTGGCGGGGTAAGACGGGGGTGAGAGGGTGCAGGCATCTCCTTGCCAGCTCTGCCCTGGCCAATTTTCCCTGTGGAGCCAGGCACCAAGCTGGCGGAGAGGTGGGATGGCCTCGCCCGGGGCTGTACACCTGAGGAAGAAGTAGTGTGGGCACCTGCCCTGGCCAGGGCCCATGGCGTGTCCCTGTTTGCGCGGGAAAAGCTGCGCCGCCCCTCTGGGCCGCCCCAGGGCTGGGGTGACGTTGCGGCAGGTCCGTGGGCCAGCACCGCTCTCCTCCCCGCAGGCTGCTGTACTGGTCAGAGGTGGGGAGCCACCCACGGCTGATGGAGGCCACCATGGACGGCAGCCGTCGGCACACGCTGCTGGCCCAAGGGCTGGGCTGGCCCACCGCTCTGGCCCTCGACCTCCCCTCCTGGAGGATCTTCTGGCTGGATGAGAAGCTGGGCAGCGTCGGCTCAGCGCACCTGGACGGCACCGGCGTGAAGGTGCGCGTGGGGAGGCTTTAGGCACGGGGTCGTGACGGACATCAGGGCTGGGCGCTCATAGTGCCTCCCTCCACCAGGTGCTGCGGCTGAGCTGGGTCCAGAGCCCCTTCGCGGCGGCCGTATGCGAGGGAGAGCTGTACTGGTCGGAGAGGAAGGCATGGGCGGTGCAGCGAGTGGACAAGGCCACCGGCAAGAACAGGACTGTAGTGCTCAAGCGCCACGGGCAGCCCCATGGCCTCCAGGTACCTAGGGGTACCTGCGTGGCACTGCCATCCCCTGGCTGCCCTCCTCATCCTCGGGGCCCTTGAGCAGCGGTCCCCGTGGTCAAGAGTCTCTGGTCTTGGTGTCCCTCCGTCTCACCTTCCTGCCCCGAGCCGGGCCACGTCGAGGCCTCAAGAGGCCGCCGTGATGCCAGTTGTGCCCAGGGCGCTGGCGGCCGTGGGGCTGACCGTGCCCTTCCCCGCAGGTGATGCACCCGGCGCTGCGACCGGCGTCCCCCAACCCGTGCGCAGCGCGTGGCTGCTCCCACCTGTGCCTGCTGAGCGCCCGGCACGCCGGGCAGTGCCGGTGCCCTGCCGGGCTGACGCTGGCCGCCGACGAGACCACCTGCCTCCCCCTCCGCGATTCGGCCTTTGCCCTCCTGGTGGCACCGGCGGCTGTGACCCAGGTACCGTCTTGAGTCTCCCCGAGCCAGGGTCTGCTCTCCCGGCTGCTTTTGGGCAAGCTGCTGCCATGCCTGGAGGTGGATGGTCCTGCTGCCACCTCCTTTCCCCACCCAGGTCTACCTGAAGGACCTGCCCGCGACGGCCGGAGCCCAGGGCCTTCCCCCGCACCGAGCCCTCCCCTTGGCCAAGGTGGGCCGGTTGACGGCCATCGACTACGCGGTGAAGAGCAAGAGCCTGTACTTCGCGGAGGCGGGGGGCGGCTCCATCGGGCTGCTGCGCCTGAAGGACTCGGGCCGGCTGTCCTGGAAGCGAGCGGTGGCCGTGGAGGGCACGGTGGTGTCGCTGGCGCTGGACTGGCCGAGCGGCAACCTGTACTGGATCGGCGGGCAGCCGCGCCGCGTCCACGTGGCGGCTCCTGGGGGTCGCTGGTCCCTGGAGCTGCTCGGCCGAGGGCTGCAGGGCGCCGCCTGGCTGGCGCTGTGCCCCCGCGCCTCCACCATGTGCTTCGTCACGGCGGCGGGCGGCGGCGGCGGCGGCCCAGGGGCGGCGGTGGAGTGCGCCGCCATGGACGGCGCCGGCCGCAGGACGGTCTGGAGGAGAGCCCGTGCTCCCGCTGGCCTCACCTTCGGCGGCGGCGGCGGCGGCGCCGGCACCCACCTCTACTGGGCAGACCGCGGTGAGTGTGGCGCTCGCCCCCCGGCTGCGGGGCACGGCCTGGCTTGCCCCCCCCCCGCGCGGGGCAGCCCGCAGCCCTCCGACGCCTGTCTCCTGCAGAGAGAGGAACGATCAACAGCGTGGAGCTGGACGGCTCCCGCTTCCGGGTGGTGCGGGAAGGGCTGCACGGCCTCTCGCTCTTTGCCATCGGAGACGGCTTCCTGCTCTGGACCACGGCTTCGACCAACGGTGAGCCCGTGCTTGGTGCACCCCGTCCCGCTCTCCCGGAGCACGGTGCGGGGTCTCTGCTGCTCCCTGTGGGACCCTGCTGTCCCGTGCCGGCCACCCGCACGTGACCCCCGCGCGTCCCCAGGCTCCAGCAAGGTGTGGCACAGCCGCCTGGAGCGGGCCGAGAGCTGGTGGTTCGCCGTGGAGCAGGAGCTGCTGGCCGTGAGGATCTACAGCCAGTTCTCGCAGGAAGGTGGGTCCGCGGCCACCGCGGTACGGGGCGGATCCCGGTCGGGGTCCGGGTCCTTCCCCGCAGAGACCCCGCGAACCCGCGCTGTCCCGGCAGGCRCCAACGGCTGCGCGGAGAGCAACGGCGGCTGCGCCCAGCTCTGCCTGCCCAACCCCGCGGGGCGGCAGTGCCGCTGCTCGGCCGGCTACAGCCTGGTGCGCGGGACGGATTGCGCGCTGGCTCCGCCGTGCCCGGCCCCGCTCCAGGCCTGCCGCGACCTTCGGAGCTGCTTCTCCAAAGAGCAGGCCTGCGACGGGCAGCCCCACTGCGCCGACGCCTCCGACGAGCTGGACTGTGAGTGCCGTGGCGTGCGGGATCCTCCCGGCTGTTCGGGAAGGTGATTCCCACCCGGGGCTGCGCTGAGCTGCGCGCATCCCTGCAGGCCCCTCCGCAGCGGCGGCGACATGGCTCCCCGCGGCGGCACCGTCGGGGACGCCCCGTGCCGAGGGAGAGGAGAAGCCGGCCTGGCGCACGGCTGCCCCCAGCCCCCGGGAGCGCGGGGAGCCCTTCCCGGCGCTGCCGAGCACCGAGGAGGTGCTGGGGGCCGTGCCGTGCAGCAGCGAGACGTGCAACCTGCGCGGGGAATGCGCCATCGAGGCCGGGCGGGTGACGTGCCACTGCGCCCTGGGCTACCGCGGCGACTACTGCGAGGAGGCCGAGGTGCAGCCCGTGGCCGGTCCCATCGCCCTGGGGGTGGCCGTGCTGCTGCTGGTCAGCGCGGCCTCCGTGGGCGCCCTGGCCTACATGCGGAGGAGGGACAGCCGGAGGAGGTGAGCTCTGAGCCCGGCCTGGCTCGGGACGGGAGGTGGAGGGGGACGGAGCGGTATCTGGGCGCTCCTGGGCTGCGTGGAAACCTCCGATCACCCCAGCAGGACCTTGGGGGGGCTCTGCCCCATCTCCGTGAGATGGCTCTGCCACCCTCGGCGTACTCGCTTCTCCCCAGGACCTCTAGCACTGCCTCCACCCGAGTGCTGACCCTGTACCACCGCGAGAGCGACCCCGAGGAAGAAGACGAGGAGGAGGAAGAGCTTCCCCCCAAGAGCGATACCTTTGTGAACGAAGCTTATGACGGGAAAGAGGTGAGCAGCGCGGGGGGAAGGCCCTGGTGGGCACCCTCCTGCCTCCCTGGGGTGCTCTGAGGGCCCCCGCGTTGGGCAGCCCTGACACGGTGCCCGCTCTGAGGCTGGCTCTGCCCTCGTGCCTGGGGAGACCTGGGGATGCCGGGATTCTGGCTGGAACAGGGCTGTCCTGGGGACACCCAGGTGTGGTGTGGGCCCGGGGCGGCCAGCTCGGCCCTGTCCCTGATGCACCTATCTGTGGTCTCTGCAGGAGCTGCCGGCCCCGCTGGGGAAGGGACCATCTCGCCCCTGAGACTGTATTTCCATAAAGGAACGTTGTGCAGCATCTCTGGTGCCGTGGTGGTGGTGTGTGTCCAGCCTGGGGAGGACGGGACTAATGGCTTGGCTTGCCAATCCCACACCTCCAAGCTCCAGGGAACTTGCAGTCCGAAACAAAAAAGTTTTGGGAGGTCTTTCAGGAAGTCTCCAGTCTCAGCATCTTCTCCGAGCAGCCCAAATGAGGTCCCCTGCTGCAGGGTGCATCCTGCACCATCCCTTAACCATGCAAAGGATATCTCCATTCATGGTCCCTCTGCAGCAAGGCTTAGCTTGCCAAATAGGGTGCTCTGGGCTTTGCTGAGGGTAGAAATCTGGTTCAGTGGCTCCTACAGGGGAAAGCCAGAGAAGGACACGATGAGTTGGTCAGGATCTGCCATCCAGGGCATGAGTTTTTCTGGCGGGGTGGGAGCCAGCTTGTCAAGCCGGCCCTCGTCTCCTGGTCAGGACTGACGGCCAGAGCTGGGAAGGGTCGTGGTGCTGCCCGGGAGGATGCTGCTCTGACCAGCCTGGCGAGGTGACGGCAGCTCGGGCTGCGGCGTGCCCTCCAGCGTGGAAGGCACAGCGCCGCTTTAGCAGCGAAGGGAGTCCCCGGCCCCCTGCAGCCAGGGTGACAGCCCCCTGAGGAGGCTTCCTTTTATCGGCCGAAGCTCCCAGCGGCTGGCCAGACTCCAGCTCCGGTTCGCTGCTACGTCCCAGGGCGGTGCCGTCTCCTCGGGGAAGGCTGYGTTGAGTTGTCTGCCAGCCCTGGAGCTCCTGGGGAGCGGTGGGCGTCCTGGTGTCCGCAACAGCAAAGCGTCCCCCAGGAAAAGCCGGTACAGGACGGGAACCAGCTGGGCTCTGCTCTTGTCCTGGTACACAGAGGTTTTGCAGCACGGCTCTGCTCTTCAAGCGTCCCTTACAAACCAGTGAGACCAGTTTTACGGCCTCGCAGGGGGAAGTGCGTGCTATTTTTCTCTGTCTCTGTGATCTCTTGCTCCCTGAAACGGCTGTGCTCGAGGAAGGAGAAACCTCCCGAGCTGATTGTGACCGCGGAGGGAAAAGTCCTTTAGGAAGGTGCTACAAAACCCCCCGCCCCCGTCCCCTTGCAGACCTTTCCCCCCCGCTTCAGGTGAAGCGTGGGGAGCTGGACCGGCCGTGCGCACCGGCCCTGAGCCCAGCCCAGCCGGCAGAAAGCCCGTGACCACCCCSCCGCCGCAGCACAAACCCGTTCCTCTTCATTTATTTCGGTATGCGCACGGCCCGGAGCTGAGCAGAGGTGCGCGGGAGGGTGCTCCCCTGCCCTGTCCCCAGCGCTAACCTGTGCCCCGCTCACGCGGGTGCGCCCAGCCCCGCTTGGGTGCAGTCACGGCGCGCTCGCGGGGAGGCTGCGGAGCCGCAAGCCGGCTCCTCGGGCTCTTTCCAGTCCGCTCGGAGGTGCCCTTAGCAAAGGGCTAGAGGTCGGAGTCGCAAGGCAGGGCGCTCCTCCAGTCTCGCTCGTCCTGCAGCACGTCCGCGGGGTTGCGGTAGGCCCCGGCGGCGGCGGCGGCGGCGCGGCTCCCCACCGCCGGCGCGGGGCTGGCGGGCGGCTTGCGGTCCCGGCGCTCCTGGAGGCAGCGGTGGAAGCTGAGGGCCAGGGCCAACCCGCCCAGGATCTCCAGGCAGCTGCCCAAGTAGCTCAGCACCAAGCCGTAGCCGGCGGCCAGTGTGCCGCCGGCCGGCGCGGGCAGCGCCCACAGCGCGTGGGTGTACCAGGAGACGGGCGCCAGGCTCAGCAGCCCCGAGAGGAGCAGCGCCAGCCCCGCCGCCCCGGCCAGCGGGTGCCGCGGCTCCCGCCGCCAGCAGCGCACGCCCAGGGCGGCCGCCGCCAAGCCCAGGGCGGCGAGCGCCAGCGCGGCGGGCATCAGCCCCCGGGCCGCCCGCACGGGCGCCTGCTCGAAGTAGCCCAGCTCGTCGGCCTGCCCGCAGCGGCGCGCGTGGCTGCTCTGCCGCTCGCTGCACGCCTCCCAGATGCCCTGCTCCAGCACCAGGTCGGCGGGCTGGTCGGCCATGCGGCTCACCTGCCTCCAGGTGGGCGCCAGCGTGCCCGTCAGCGTCAGCAGCAGCCCGCAGGGGCACAGCACCAGCCCCACGATCATCGCCGCCGGCGTCCGCATGCCCCCGCAGGCGCAGGTTTCCAAAGCCTGCTTGCTGCGGGCACAGGGAGGAGGTCACCGCTGGTGCCCGTCGCCCGGGGAAGAAGAAGAAGAAGAAGAAGAAGAAGGGGTGATGCTCGCGCCCCGGCGTTGCTCGGTGCCTTGCTTGCGCTGCGGCGCTTCGGGACCCCGGGAAGGCGGGCAGGCGCCGGCTCGCCGGCTCGCTGCGGCCAGCCGGGGTTGCGGGGAGGTGTGCTTCCAGGAGGAAGTGCAGGTGGGGAGGAGCCCAGCGCGGGCTGGGCTGCCTGGCACCCGGCCCCGGCTGCTGCGGGTGGCTGCACCCTCGTGCAGCGCGGGAACCACCAGGGCTTTGCTTCCCGCGGTCCCCTTGCAGGGTCCTGGGGCTGGTCCTGGGACCTCTCAGAGTCACCTGGGGACCTGCCCGTGCTCGGTCCCACCTCCTCCCTGCTGGCAGAACAGAGCCGCCCTATTACCGAACTTCAAATTAATACACTTGATTACAGCTGAATACATTAATACATTTGAACTTAAAATAAATTCCAATTTAGTTTAATCAGCTTTGGGTGAATTAATTTATGACAATCATTAATTAAAATGAAATGCTGGCGGCGCTCAAAGCTGGCGAGGTTCCTGTGGGCCTCCCCAGGCCCAAGGGACCTTCCCAGCCCTTTGCACTTCACTTCCTCGCTCCTTATCCCAGCCAGCACTTCCCTAAACTCTGGGCACATAACTGAGCTCGGTCCCTTCCCAGGCTGCGTTCGGAAGTCACCCGTGGGTGCAGCAGCCCAGCTCTCAGCGGGAAAAGGTCCTGGGATGTCCACAGAGGGAGGTGTGAGTAAGTCATCACATTCTGAGGTCCCTTATGTGGGGTGKTTTTTTGGCCTGTGAGAGCACCAGCCTTGGGACTCTCCAAATTTCCCCGAATTTCTGCCAGTCGTGCCGGGCCCAAAAGAGGGCAGCATCCTCTGCAGGTTAGTCCGGGACGATTAATGCGAGCCACGCAGCATCTAGGCACTGGTGGCTGTGGGGCCTTAGCTACATCAAGGGCTGGGTGGATGTGTGCTGGACCAGCCACTTTTTGATGCCTTACAGCTAGTCCCCAAGAGCTTCAGGAGCCCGTTGGCTTTGTGGGTGCCAAATCACTCGGGAATTCTTTTGAGAAACGAAGCCAGGAGTTGCTGTTTCCTTTTCCGTGGCTTTAACTTGTTTAACTTGCGCCCTGTGCCAGATGCTGACCCCGTGTCAAGCCATCCATCACTGCCCTTGGAGCCACTACTCCGGCCAGGTGCCACCTGCCTGATGCATTACCCTGCAAAGCTGCCTTCTGCCCCGTGACCCCCCCGACGGGAGCAGCCACCGGAACAGGAAACAGCCTCAAATCTTCCGATCCCGACTTTTGCAGGAGGTCGGTTTTCTCTTTGCTCTCGGACGCGGGGCGCAAGCTGGCTTTGAGAAGCTGCTCTCCCTCTGCAGGAGCTGGAGGTGAAGGGAAGGGGCTGGCGGCCAGCCGGGTGGCACAGTGAGCCCAAGCGCCACACGTGAGGGCCGCTCAGCGCTGTGTCTCTCCCTGCRGCTCCTTCCCAGCCCGGGGTGGTTTCCGGCTCCTCCAGGGATGCGCTGCCCCTCTTCCCCTTAGCCCACCAGCCTGGGTTTGGCCGGCRGACACGGCTTGGCCTGGGGAGGATGAGCAGATGCTGGGCCCTGGCAGCTCTGCAGCGAAGCACCGGCTTCAGGTTTAACAACCTGGGCCTCCCTGGTTTATAAATAACGACAGCAGGGTGTTTCTCTCCTTATTGCAGGGTAACAATAAGCAGATTAGGTGATCTGGCCCCAAAGCTTGCTGACCTGCTCTGACTAAGCTCGGGGAAGGAAATAGGATTAACAGAGCCGTTTCCCGATGCCCCGAAGTTGTAGATTGTACGTTTCTTCCCTTTTACTTTTTAATGAGTCTGTGTGCAAAGCAATTCAAAGCAGAGCCTGGCCCTTTCCAAGCTCTGGGGAAGCATTTAAAGGCATCTGGTCTTAGAGATAACGTGGGCCGGCTGGAGCTGCCTTCCTTCCCACGTTTCCCTGGCTGCCGGGTGGGGAGAGCTACCTTACTTGGTGTTTCCTACTTCTCCAGGGCTGTGACTTAGTTTTTCCTACCTTGGCAAAGCCATCTCTTTAAGAAAGCGATGGAAACTTTATCCAGGCCTGTTCTAGTTGGCATGCTCACCTCTTTCTTTCAGCCCTGCTTTGTAAATTGGAGCAGGAAGAGGCCTTGGCCGAAGGGAACTAGAAAAGATCCAGGCCAGGATGGAGCACAGGACTGATTCCTGGGGGGGGGGCAGGGGGAGGAAATCCATGATGGGCTATTAAGCGCGGGGTTGCTACTTCCAGCCTCAGACATCACCGCGTCATTGGAGGCCGGGAACACATTTGGGGCAGCGCTGCTACGCGTTCACCCYCTTCTCGGCCTCTCTAGGCGTCTGCTTCTGGCTGCTGGTGGCAAGACCCCAGCCCGGACGGGTACTAGATCCTATCAGCGGCTCTTAGGTTACATCCTGCCCCTGAACTTGTGCATAGCCCGTCGGCATCGCTGCGCGGATGGCGTGGCTAGGGGTTCGCGGTCCTCAGCTCACTCCTCCCGCAGAGTCCGCGGCACTGGAATCAGCGGGATTTGTCCTCGCGAGGGGGGCTGCCGGCTCCCCCTTCCCCTCGGGACCCATCTCCGCCAGCAGCGGCGGGACCTCTAGGCATCCTGTTTGCCRCGCCGGGAGCAGCTGGGGCCGGGGCTGTTTAGTCAGAGCCTGCAGCTGGCAATTCCTGTTTACATCCCGCCGACCCTGGGGATTTGCCTGCGTCGCGTAGAGCGAGATAGCGGGGCTCCGCGAGGCCGGAGGCAGAGCCGGAGCCAGCTCAGCGCCCGTCCCGCACGGGCTGGATCCCGCCGCGCGATGCCGGCCGTATCGCTCCCGAGCCACCCGACCCGCGGCTGAGTGCTGAGCCACGGGACAGCTGGGTGTGCGGACGTGGCAAACGGCAGCTGGTGCTCGGTGCTTCGCCGGGCTGCCTTACGCCCGGTGGGCACAGCTCCCGGCCGTGCGTCCTTCACCCTCGCGCTCTCTCTAGGAGAATTYGCAAGCGCTTGAGGCCTCGTTTTCTAAGCCTCTCTGCAGTCTCCACCTTACAGAAAAGCGTCCTTAGGTAGGTGTCTAGCTTGAAGGACTCGCCAGCTCCCTTCTGCTGCTTTTCCTCTAGGATTTTGAGCAGGGGGAGGTTTCTAGGAGCGCAAAGCGAGGGTTTCCCATCACCTTCTCCTCGCTTTGGAGCCGTGGTCCGGGCAGCGCGCGGATGTAGCCAGGACACGCTCCACATTGTGCCAACAGCTGCGACCGCCGTCAGCTCCTCGCRGCCCGGCTGCCAGCTTCCTCCGCAGGCACACTGTCGCCTCTGTGCTCGCTGCGTGCCGGGGTGCTGAAGACCGGCCCCGGGGCGACGCGAGGCCCCCAGCGCCTCCTCGCCAGCCGAACGCGGAACGGGCGACCGCGTGTCCTCCCCAGAGCTTTGGCGGCGGGACCGGCGCTTTGCGCGCAGACCCCTGCCCCCGGCTCGCCAGCCTCCAGAGCCGTCAACCAGCGGCGGCTTATGGAGCTCAAGGCCACGGCCCGCGGGAGTCCTGGCTGCTCCCCTTGCTCAGAGTTTGGCGTCACGGCACCAAGTGCACCCGCACGATTTGGGGGGGCAGCACCCCATAACGCCTGCAGGGAGCAGTAAATTTATCGGCAAACRCTGAGGTTTCTGCTCCGCTTCTGCAGCACAGCTGTGAGTCAGAGAAATATTCAAGCTAGAACGTGGGAATTAGTTGTTGAAAGCGTTATTAGATGCCCTCCAGGTATTCCCTCATCTGTTAAACTCTCTCACTTCCAAACCGCTGCATTTGAACTTGCCAGGTTGTCCAGTGCCTCTTCTGAGTCCTTGCTTTCAGTTCAGAGAACGATATAAAAAGCGTTTTTGCAGCTGTTTCTATTTGCGTTCAGCCCARTCCTGAAGTGGTTGAGAGTGGTTTGGCCATGAAGCTCATGTRCTGGGTTTTGGAGACGCCTAACATGCTGCTGGGTTCGGCAGCCCTTTTCAGACATGGAGAAGACGGTGGTTAGACCTACGTCTGGCTGTGGAAATCGCAGGTTGTCCAGCTCCTGGGCCAGGGAGCTTGGAGGCTAAAGGCAATGCCCAATGCATGTGGGCRCTGAGCTTGTTGCGGCTTGTAAGGCAAAAGCAATACTTGGTGTCGCGGCTCATTTAGTTACTGTAAACGTGACTCACCTGCACGTACTTTGCTCTCTCCTTGGGCGAAAGGTCTAAATCCAAAGCTCAGCTGCCTTGTGACTGTGCCATTGCCTATTTTCTAGGAGCCCAGGCAGCTCTCTGTGGGTCGCACCTTTGGACGTATGGCTAAGGCTGCCTGAGAAAAGACCTGCTTAAACCTTTCCTCGTGAGAAACCGCTGGGAGGGAGACAGCTTGCCCCACGCCCATTCTGGTGAGTGAAAAACGGCCATACAGCTAGTTTATGGGCGTTTTATTCTGAGATCGGATGGGATCAGCACATGGGTGGGATGGGACCTCTGTCTTGACTGTAGGAAATCCTGACACCGTATTTGTAAATTCCATGGATGTTTTGACCTGGAAGGATAGTTGCATCTCACTCTCGCATTATTTGCAGGTCAGCAGACAGCCCAATTTTGGGCTGGGAGAGCAAAGGCTTTCTCCGCAGGAGGATCCTGCCCCCTTCGGAGGAAAGCACAGCACTCTTCCAAGTTAGTCAGAGAAACTATTCAAATGAAAGGAAAATACTTTTTTTCTTGGCAAGGTGTCAGCCCCATGCAATGTGGCACACCTTCAATGTGCTATCTCGAGACCATCAATACATACTTTCTAGGTAGTCAGCGCTCCAGTGGAGACAAAACTAATGGGTTTTGGCATGGAAATGCCAGTGAACTCATCAGACACAGAGCATGTGAAGCACAGGCACCAGCAAAGCAGAGTTYGGCCTGGGGACCCCATACCTCGGGCTCTCTGCTGCACCGCAGCTCTCCAGCACTTTGGCATGAGCCGTCTGCCCCAGATGCTGGATCGGACCGTGGCAGTGGTAGAGCAGTGACACTCCTCATCCCCCACATCCCTCGCTGGCTCCCTGCACAGATGAACTCTGCTATGATGTGTCCTAGCCCATGTCCCACTCCATGAGCATAGAGGATCTAGTAAATCAGGCCCAGAGGGGAGAGATCCACCCCTGGGAAAGCCTGGCATGGGGCAGGGGAGATGGCAGCCTTTAGCATAACTGGGACAGGGGTGATCTAAAGCTTGGGGGTCTTGACATAAGCCTAAGAAATTCCCAAGGAGGCAGATGTTTTTCCTCCCCAGGAGGAGGTGCAGCCCTGGAAGAGATCCCCAGAGAGATGGTTATGAGTCCACCCTGAGGGCTTTTCAAGTTTCAGCTTGAAAAAGCCATCAGCCGTCCTGACTTAGTGTTGGCAGTTGTCTGGCCCGAGCAGCAGGACAGACGAGAGGACCCTAGAGGCCCCGTCCAGCCAACAGCGCTATGGTAAAGCATGGTGCGTGCAGGAGACCTTCAGGGAGAGGAAATGGTGCAACGGTGCTTCAAGGACACTGGGAAGGCGAGGAGCAGAGAGCATCACCAGCACGGCCATTTCGCCCTCCCGTGGTGCCGCCAGTCTGACTTGCACAGTTTGGTGCTGCTCTGGGGTTTTTGGTTTGGTTGTTTTTCGTTGTTTGTTTGCTTTTTTTTGCCATGGCATTTGTACCACACCCCGGCACTTCAAACATCTTCCATAAAAGAAAATCCTGTCAACCCACAACTGCTGTGAGTGGGCTGATATATACAAGCAGAGCAGGAGCCCTGGGCAGAGGGCAGCAAGCCAGCTCCCAATTCAGGGAGCATCCAGAGCGCTCCACGAGTGGCCATAGGGTGTCAGGTGGGTCTACAGGTGGGTGTCTACACACCGTGCTTCTCCGGGTGGAAAAGCAGAGAGCCTGGGCATTGCACACTGCCATTAGCTCCCCAGGGCAGCAAAACTGAAGGTCACTGAACRCCTTGGCAGGGTTTCTGAGAGCGGCAGGCTCTTTCTGGGGGTGGTGGAGCCGGCGATTTCCTGTGCTTTGCAGGGGTGAAATCCAAGCAGAAGATCCACTTAGGACAACCAGCGCTATGGCAATGTGCCGTAGGCTWTGGGACATCAGATACAAAGCCAGGGGCAGTTAACAGGACAGAAGATCAGGGGGACATTGCTCCAGGCCAAATGTTTTGGGAYGTGAATGCTTACCAGCAAGGAAACAAGGGAGGAAATGAGACGTCTTGGAGAAACAGCTACTTCAGGGCAGTGTCAAGTGCAAGCACCCAGAGAAAGCATTTTAAAGCTGCGTGTCACACCTGGTGCGCTTCTCTAGACAACAGCAATAAATTACCCGTGCTCATCAAAGCTTTATCACGAGGAAGGCAGGGAAAACTGCCAAGCACGTTGGAAGAGCAGACTGGAGGCCGGGGGGGGGGGGCGAGGTGTCTGTGGGAAGACAAAGCCCAGCATCACTGCACACAGCTGTCGAGGCATCCACGATGCCTCACCGGAGCCATCGCACAGATTAAACCCCTGGAGATTGCTACGCAATGGTTGGAGACCGGAGAGCGAAGAAGCCTGATGGTCTTTGAGGAGGCTGGGCTGGAGCAGTACCCTATTGCCCCCCAGCCCGCGAATGCAGGGTGATGGGCCAGATCCCTGGGGCCGTGGGGACCGGGGATCTCCTGTGCATGCTGGGCACGCTGCACCTCAGCATCTCATYGAGTGGAGGCGGCGGGACATGGGCACCCGAGGGCTGCGGCCTTGGGGACGGAGCGAGAGGTTGAGGGCGAACCCRCCACGGCAGGGGAAGTGGCATATGGCAGAGCAGAAGGTCTCCAGGCGAGGAAGCCCTGCCAAAGGGCAGCTGCTGAGTGGGCTTCGGGGACATTTCCTCGGTGAGGAGATGGGAAATAAACCAAACTTTTTTGCTAGTGCAGAGGACTTATAAAGACCACCTGCATTTGGCTCTGCATCCAAGCTGCAGAACGGCAGTCCTGCATCCAGGACGGGGTGGCCTCGTCGTTTCCGCCCTGGGAGGTGGAAGAGGTTTCTGCTGACATTGCTGACCCGTGCCCTGTTCAGATGGGACTTCCTCACTGATCTGGCTGCGGTGGCCAGGCTTTGCAGCTGGCCACAGGGCTGCCCTTCTCCGGGGCTGTCCCGGGCAGTTTGCCACTCATTGGTCACAGCATCCTTTGGGAAGCAGCTCCTTCTGAAAGCTGGCATAGGCTGCGAGCCACGTGCTGCGGGAAAACCTGGCACCCAACGCTATTCCTAGCCCGGCGGAGGTTTGTTAAGTCTAAGCCCTAATGAGAGCAGCCGGCCCTGGCTCTCTGCCTGTCCCCACCGCCCCTGCCTGCGCCAGCTGCTCGGGCAGGAAAGAGAGGAGCCAGCAGGCACAGCATCGTGGGCAGGGAGAAGCTATGGAGAACTGTCCCCATCCCCTAAGTCTGAACTCCTCCGGGGCACCGACGTGGTTCCTGACGCTTGCCCAGAGCGTGCGGGGACAGCGAAGTGGCTGCATCCCTTGGGCGAGGGTGCAGCTTCTGCGTCGGCTCTTGCCAGGCCCAGCATCTTGGGGGACAGCCAGGGGAAGCCACTTCCAGCTGCTTCATCACGTGCTGCCGGGACTCAGCCGAGAGGGTGTCGCGAGCTCCTGCAGGACCTGGCTTTCTTCCTGCTTTCCTGGCCGTTAGCTCTAGGGGCAGAAGCCAGGCACTTTACGCTGTATTTCTTCCTGGCCACAGGACTCATTTCCTGAGGTAGAGACCACACTGCCAAGCTGGTGGCCTGGGAGGTGTTGGACGTGCTTTGAAAACAGCTGCTCCAATAAAGGGTAGCCCTTTTTTTTTTAAAAAAAAAAAAAAAGCCTCATTCAGGGATGGAACAGAGTTGCAAATATCCTTGAAGCAAGTGACAAGTATCATTCTCTGCCATCAGAGGAAGCCTTGCTCCCTGTGTGCTCCCCTGTCTTATTTTGTGGCCCGTTTCATCCCACATCCCTTTTTCCTTGCACTGGACTGATCCTAATGCATAGCCCTTTACACCTGACGTGACTGAATTTCATCTGACCAATGTCAAACCCTTTCTTCGTCAGGTCTTTAAGGTCACTTTGAATTCTAATTTTGCTTTCTGGCGTTCCTCTGGGCTCGTCTTCAATGTTAGCTGCAGTGTTCCTAAGGCAGCGTGCCTCCTAGCCTGCAGGATGGAAATTTTGAATAATACCGAAGCCAGGACCTTTTTCCTGCTGATCTTTTCTGTATATGTTCTTCTAGTCTTACCACAAGCCACTGATACCTCTCAGCACCAGACCAGGGTGCTATTTTTGCACCAGTTTTGTGTCCATCTTTTATCTGGTCAGTATTTGCCTTGCTGACAAGAAGTCTGGATGGGATAACACAAGGAGCGCTAAGGAGGTCAAAATTTGTCACATCTGCTGCTCCCCCTTTATCTGCCAGATCTTTGAAGAGGAAATTAAGTTCATCTGGTATAAAGTAGCTCTTGAGAAATCCCTGTTGCCCATTTCYTAGTCCTCATATTAGCCCCTAGGTGCCTCTGGTTTAATCCTTTGTGCAGGTTAGTTTTCTAGGCACCGGATTAGGGATCCATAACTTGCTTTTAACCCTTTTAAATGGGACATTACACTCTGCCAGTTCCTTGGTTCTGCTCCAGCCCTCCAGCGGTTCTTGGAGAGCTCGGGAACCGGAGATGGCTCCTCCTYTGACAACGGGTGTTGCTAGCTTGCACACATTTCACCTAGTGAAGAGTTCGTGAACCTCTTCTTTCGCAATCCTGGCCCGTTTCCCAACCCTTTTTCTGTTCATCATCGTGGCTGAACACCAGGGCAAGGGCTTGGCTAACTACCTGTAGGTGCCTGAGAGACAGACTGCAAAGTCTCAGCTAGTCATCTGGTTATCTTGGTGGTTCGTGGAGGGTAATGGATCCCTTTTGGCAAGTGATTCACCCCTCGATTCGACTTTTGGGTGAAGGCTAAACCCACGAAAGGCATCAAAGTCTTCAGTTTCTTCCATTGCTTCCCTCAAATGAGTGATAGTGATGGTGTCACCTGCCCCTTAGTCCTTCCTCTTCGCTCTCCTGTAGTTGCCTCTCATGTCTCTCATAGCTTTTCAGCATATAAGCTGTCCTCCCACTGGTAAGCAATCATTGGCAAGGCAGACACTTGGCACAGAGCTAGCCAGTTCAGTCTAAGGCCACCTGAAAACATCTGAGCTTTGCTAATTCCCAGATCCTTCCTCTGCTCTTCTCTTTTCCTCACCCCCATTTACAAAGCCCCCTTTGAAGGAACTGCTCCTGCAGCACTGAGAGCTTTGGACTATGCATTAGGAAAAACTTCTCTCCCAGAAGGAGATGCAGCCCTGGGGCCAGTCCCCAGAGCAGTGGGGGCTCGCCATCCCTGGGAGTTTCCAAGTCTCATCTAGACAAGGCAGTGGCTGCCCTGAGTCAGTGCTGGTGTTCGTCCTGCTCTGAGTGGGAGGCTGGACTAGAGACCGTGAAGGTCCTTTCCAGCCAGTGCTGCCATAGGTCTGCAAAAGAAAATAGYCAACACATGCCAAAACAGGGTTATTCCCCTGTATCAGGAACACACTTGCATTGCACTTGGACACAAGTCCAAAAGTCCTTCGCCTTTCTTYTTCCCTTGCCAGGTGTTAGCCCCTTGTTATATGGCCCCATATTACCCGCACATACCACGGAAACGCGGTGCACGCAGAACAGCTGACCTTGCATTCCTCGCTCAGGCCTGTCGCTGCGTTAGAAATAGCCTCACCGAAATGTCTGAACTTGCAGCTTCATTGCCGAGTTCCCCAAGTGCCAGGATTTGGGATTTAATAGCCGGCGCTGAGAATGCCTGCATCCTTTCCCATGGCAAACACTAGTCGTACCCGGGGTGCCGTTGCCTGTTCTGTTGTTTTGCCATCTTTGCTGCCACAGCAGTCGTCAGAATGAGGCGTAATTGCAAAGTTTGCCTTGGGACATATGCAAGGCCACTGAGCTGTTTCGCAAAGTCCTTTGAGTTTTCTGCTCCTTTTCCTTCCGTGACAAATGCCCGATCTCTGGTTTTAAGTGGGAAGCTAAGGGTTATGTAGCTATGCGCTGGCACCGAGTTCCTTGCTCCTCCTTTCATCCTCTTGCCGTTTATCTGAGCTCCCCAAAGTAACCCGTGCGTCCCTGAGACCCCTAACGTCGTGTTGAATACTCTTGGCAGTTGTAGAGGAGAGGATGTTATTGTAGATGAGGTGCCTGGTGGAGAAACCAAGGCCAAAGAATCTGGAGATGTGTCTTGGAGGCCTGCAGGAGACGGAGGAAAAGGCACTCCCATCTTTTGGAGGCCCACCGGCTCATCCAGGCAGCACCAGAAGGACCTTACCTCTTGCCGTCTGGTGCAGAGGGCTCACTTTTGCGCATGCTTTCGGAGGGCAGGCAGGAAGTGTTGCATACAGACGGCTCAGCCTGGCTCTTCCAGCCTTTCACCCTGGGGGCTGCCTTTGAGAGATGGAGCAAGGATGTTGCTCCCAAGGCATGCTCCCAAGGCGCAAGCCCAGATCCGGCAGCAAAGATGACACAGATTTTCCAGGATGTTCCCTGAAGACCTTGGGAAACAGTGGTGGTTCACAGCTTGGCCCTGAATAAACATTTGCATGTCTTTGCTAACTGCTGCTGCTGATACTCTTCCCCCACCCCTGATTCAACCAGACGTACCTTTGTTTTTGCGTGCCAGCAGTGCCTCAGGAGCTGGGCAGTTATCAGAAGACAGTGAGTCACCTAAAACATCTGCTGAACTCATTCTGTAGGAGCTCGTCTTTCTTACTCAGAGGACAAATTCCAGCTCTCTTGGCTCCTCTGAAAATTTTCTACCCACAGCGTATGCAGCTGCCCTGGGACCCATTTTGCCCTGTCTCGACGAGGAATGCAGTCACTGTAGGCCAACAGAGCCAGAAGACAAATCCAGCAGCTACAAACCAGGGCTTTCCCTTAAATCCAGGAAGAGGTCTGTATCCACCCCCAGTACTTGTTTTTAAAGATAATGGTGGGCTTTTTCTGGCAGAGGTTCCCTTTTGGTCTCATTTGCTATTTCCTCATACAATATCTGGGATGGAGCTGGGCAGCTCTGGGACAAAAGATCCCAGAGATTCGGTAAGAGGTGCAAGAGGATGTCGGTAAACGTGCCTCATCGCTTGGTAGTGTCAGACTAGGCTCCCTGCCCTTTATGCTGAATTATTCTTTTTTTTTTTTTGGAAGTGAGCAGCGTGGTTTGAAAGCAGCGTGGAGGCAGGGACTAGGTTGCAGAGCGGATCTCTGCTAACGTAGCCCCGAACCTTGCGTAACACCAGGCACAGAATTTCGCTGGGTGACTCCCGTCTCCAGCCCGACGACGTGCCCACGGGCCTTCCCTTGCGGGGCAGACCTTTCAGACAGACATCCAGCTTGATGACAGCTACCGTTGCAAAACCAAACAGGATCCGGTCCTGACCTGTGAGGTGACATTCCTGCTCTTTTTCTACCTTGGCTAGAGCCACTTCTAGACTGCTCTGTAAATCATGACCCAACGATAAAATACCGGGGGGGGGGGGGCGGCGGGTTTGTTGGTGCCGCTCTCGAGAGGCTCGAATCTTATTTTAGCAAAAACAACCCTTGGGGAGGGGGATGGCACGGAAGCATGCTGCATGTCCACCCCACCCCTCCATGGGTTTTTCCTGCTACTGCTCCGCTCCAGACGTGTCTGCCTGTTGCGTGTTACGACCTGGCGCTGGACCTCGGCGTTTCAGCCTTCCTAGCRGTGATGGAGCCCTGTTTCAGGGTTGAAGGGGGGGTTTTCGCCATGCTCCACCGCAGGACAGGCAGGATTGCACTCTGGTTGTAAACTGGTCTTCTCATCGGCTTTATTTGGATGCCTGGTGCCGTGTCTCACCCTCGCACGCTGTTTGTGCTGAGCTGCTGCTTTGATGAGGGTGCGAACACACCTCACACACGCCCGGCGCAAACAGCCCTGTGCTGTGCCTGGGAAGAAGAAAAAGGAGATTACTGAGGTGCAGTATGAGAACGGTCGATAAAGCCATGTATGCTGGAGAGGGAATGGGCGTGCACTGCCTTTACAGCACAAGACCTAGGAGATATTGAATAAAGCGAGCAGGTGTCGGGTTCAAAACAAGCCGAAAGAGATGTTTTTTCACCCAGCCCAGCACCGAGCTGCAGAATTGCATACTGCAGGATGTTGCAGAGGGTGAAAATGTACATGCGCTCCGGGGGACACTAGAAATGTTCCTGAAAGAGGGATCTGGGAGTATTACATCCAAAGACACCAGCTTTGGCCCAAGAAGCCTTGCAAGATGCTGGAGGCCAGGAGGCCATGTCGGTGCAGACAAACTGTGCACGTTGTCCGCCATCCATCCCACCCTCTGCGCCGGAAAGCCTGTAGATGTTACGGAGCCTAGGTCCCAAGCGGCTTTTGGGAGGTGCATCCTCCAGCCAGGCTTGGCTAAGGCTAAAGCATCCAGCCGGTTTGCTCTGTCACCCTGTTCGCTTTAAGGCTCTCCAGCAGCATCAAGTGGGCACACGTGGGTCCCCACCGTGAGGGGCCAGAGCTGCAGAAGATGGCTTTAAAAACGTAAAGGGATTGAGTGCGTGGAAAGGGTGACGTTCCCTCGCAGGCATGCCTAAGCTCACGGGTGTGTCCGCCCAGACGCAAGGCATGCCCGTTAGCTAATTGCGTCGTGCTGTTTTCTAGGATTGCGCTAAGGACGACGTAATTTGCATTCGGTCGCCTCCAGCCTCCTGCGAGGCGCTGCAGGCTGCAAGCCTTTAGGAGCCACGGGCCGGCACCGAGCAAGCAAACGGGTCCCCTGGGCATCTTCCTGCGAGTGGGAGAGCACACGCCRCGCGGAAGGAGTTTCGCCTTTGCCCTGGGCACTTTGCCAGCCTGCCTCTAGAGGTGGCACGGTCCTGCTGGAGGCTAAGGGGCCTCCGAGAGGTCTCATTCGGGAAGCGTCCTAGGAGGGATGCGTGCCGGTTCTCTTGCGGTTACGGCTTGCTCTGAAATCTACCGGTCTTCCCCAAAAAATAAGCCCCTCTTTGGGATTTGGCAGGCTGGGGGCAGCAGTTCTGTTATCTGCACCCGTTGCTTCCTGCTAGCTTAGTCCTTGACAGCCGTGCCACGTGCTTCAGACGCTCTTCTCCGAACAACTGCAAGTGCCCCAGATGTACTGGCGCAGATGTTAGTCCCTGCTGCCCGGGGCTCGGACGGGCTTTTGCCCGCGGTCCTCACGTGCAGCCCTTCTCCCCCTTGCTTGAGTCAGGCCACCCTGCGCTTGCGGGTGGGGATTTGGGTCTTGCCCCCCCCCGCCAGCCCCGTGGGCTGGTGCTGCTCACGGAGGGGTGAATATCTACACGGGGACGAGGGGGTGGTGCTGTGTTTTACTTTTAAACTTTCCAGAGAGGCATTCCTGCCTTTCAAAGTCCTGTTTGTGGTGGCCCAGGAGGCAAATTCCTTTGGCGGGTTGCATAATTTGCAGGAAAAAAAAAACAAAAAACAAAAAACCAGGGGGTTTTACTGACTCAAAGCTCCTCTGCACTCCTCTCTCAGCGGCTCCGTCCTCCCTTGCGTGATGGTGCAGGACACGCAGGGTTGCAGCCTGCACCTTCCCAAAGTCCTCCCCRCGGCCCGAGGCCGACGTGCGCTGCCTGGGCTGGCTCGGCAGGCAAAAACGGGGACGGATGCTCTGGGAAGGAGTCGCTGGAGCTGCTCGGCCAGGACCCGCTGGGGACGAGGGGCTTTCGGTCGCTGGGCGGAGGTGGTGCAAGAGCCCGAAGGGCTGCCCTGCGAGAGGGTGCCTGGAAACGCGGGGCTCGGCTCCTGGCTTCGCCCGTCGGCGTTCCTAAGCTGCGCTCGAGGGCCTCGGTGGCCGGAAACCTCTTCTCCACGGGAGCCCGAGGAGATGGGGCAGGGGTTGCGGTGGGGCACCCCGTGGGTACCAAACCCCACGGTCCGGGCGGCGCGCAGCTCCGGTCCTCCCAGACCCGTCCGTGTGGCCCGGCTGCGCCAAGCCGCGCCGGGGAGAGGGCGGCGAGAGCCGGCGTGCTTCTCCGCTCGCGCTTGTCCTCCGAGGGAGGCGCGTCGGAAGCGCCGCTGCCTTCCCCGAGCCACGGAAAAAAATCGGTCCCGAATATTCCCTTTGGAGCTCTGCGCGCGGCGCGGAAGCGCTCTCGCCTTCAAAGCGGCTCCTGGGGACGGACGGGCTGCTTGAAAGGCGCTCGAGCGCTCTCGCGTTCAGGCTGCATTAAAATTTTACCGGGCGGTTTCGCACCTCGGATGAATCACAGTCGCTTCCGAAAAGCATCCGGAGGGGGTGACGGGAGGAGGGGGGGGACGGACGTGTGCAAGGAAGGGCTTTTGAAAGAGGTTATGAATGCGCGGAGACACCTTGGTGTCTAGCAGAGGCGCTGAGCTCTGTGCTGCTTTTCCCCGCGCGCGCGCGGGCAGTTTCGGGTTGCCCTGGGGAGGCTGCAAGTCGTTTCTTGACGCGCGAATAATTAAGGGGAGGGTGCGGGAGGGGGAAGATGAAGGAAGCAAACACCTCCGTGGGCTCTGCGTGCAGCCGCCTCCGCAAGCCGCTCGCCCAAAGCAGCTCTCGCGGAGGGAGCTTCGCGCGGGGAAAACCGCGCCGGGGGCGTCAGGCTCCTCGCGGGATGCAGCCTGGAAGCACGCGCGACATTCGCCCTCGGTGGCTGGATACAGCGAAACCGTATTCMCTCCTTTCGAAGGAAGGGCCACGTCCGGGCGTGGAGCGGGTCTCCTGGGCGCTGTGTTCGGGGGTTGCAGCCCTCTTTCGGCTGGTGCCCAGGGTTTCCAGTTCATGGTGGGGAGAGAGGGCTACGGGGGGAGGCAGGGACGCCCTCATTCTCCTCCTGGAGACGTCCTCGGGCAAAACGAGAAGATGTCTTGTGGTGTCTGCTTGCACGGGGGGGGCAGAGGCCAGCTCTCTGCTGGATCCGTTTTCTCCAGGTTTGTCACCGCCTTGGGAGTCCTGCAGACTCCTGTCGGGTCCCTCAGCTTTGTTTTCTGGAGAGGGAGTGGGTTTTTTTGTTGTTTTTTTTGGGGGGGGGGTTTTGGTCCGCTGGGCAGAGGAATGCACGATTTAGCCTTTTCCTGTGTCTGGAAAGTTCGTTGCCTGCCTGCATCACCCAAGCTTTGTTTGAAGCAGGCTGTCCGAAGCCATCGCCCACCCGTCGGACTTGCCTAGCGATGCCTCCTGGCCAGGAGCCACGCGTCCGGCAGGTCCCCGCTGCGCCGGTGGGGTGGGAAGCATCCTCCTGCYGGCTCCTTGGAGGTGGCGGTGGCGGTGAGGACTAAGCAGCCGGCCTGGCACGCGGCTCCYGTCTCGACCCTCGGGAGCCCTCTGCCCGTCTCCCGTTGGGCACGCGGGGGCTGACGGCGGTGCCGCGTGCCAGGCGCCGGTGCGGGGGCTGCCTTTGCTGGACGCGATCCAGCACGGCAGCTTGCGGAGGGATGGGAGAAGCCCTGGCGTTGCTCCTGGAGGGGGGGAGGCTGCTTCTCCATCCCTGCTCGCTACCTATTTGCTCCAGAGCTCGTGAGCAGGGGCGGCACCAGGCGCGTTTTCTTCCTTACGATTTTCCTCTCTTCTTCRACTGCGTCGCCGAGCCAAGCGCCAAACCGAGGGCTCTGCGTGCATCCCTCGGGAGCAAAATGCCCCCAGATCGAGCCCATATTTCTTCCTCCCGAATCCGGAACATGCCGTTTGGGAGGGGAGGCACATACGGGCCATGTCTACCATCCCACCACCCTCCCTGCCCCGGCTCACTCGCCGCAGCCGTGCCCTTCAGCTTGTCCTGCTGCCCGTCACCCTGCTGACACCATCAGAGAAAAACGCCGGTTTGCCTTGGCCAGAACACTTTCCTCGCAAAGAAAAAAGCCAGCTCAGGGCTTTCCACTTGAAGAGAAAGAGAGAGAGAGAAGAATAGACTTGAAAGCAAATTCCCCTGGGTTTTTTTTTTGTTGTTGTTTTTACTATGGGTGAGAGCTTTTCCCACGCTCCGTTGGAAGGAGCGCAAGGAGCAAACCTTCCCCGGTGCCTGCAGACAGCAAACACCACTGAGAAAAGCGAGGGAAAAGCCGGTCTCGTCGGAGAGCTGCAGGCACCAGCGGCGYGCTCTCCCGCCGTGCCTCGTGCCTGCTGCTTCCGTGTCGATGGCTTTTCCAGATGCCTCCTGGAGGCTGGCTGCGTTTCCAGAGCCYGCCCGGAGCCCCCGACAACGCGGCGCTTTGCAAGGAGGCAACTGGTGTTCGCTGCCCCCCCAGGAACGTCGCTCCACGGGTGATGTTCCTGGGCTGGCAGCCGGACCGGGAAGAGCCAAGGTGGCGCCCGGGGAGGTGGTTGGCACTTATCCGCAGCATTCGCGTGGCGCCGGCCTGGGACCATTAGCTGGCTCTGTAGGGCTTTCGCTTCCCCGTCTGTGGGAGGCTGAGAAACCATCTGGTTTGCTGTGTTTCCCGCGCCGGCCGGGATCACGGGATCAATGAGGAACGGGGTTTCTCGCTCCCCGCCCCGTCCGCCCGGCCTTTGGACCTGCTGGTAGGAAGCCGCGCTGATGAGCCCCRTCGCCCACGTGTGCGTGCCCCCGCGTCTGCGCCGGCGATCTCCCTCCGGCTGGCCGCCRGCTCCCGCTTCCCGCCGCGGCCGGCCCGTCCCTCTCCCAGCCCGCCGGCGGCGAGGGAGGCCGCGCGCGCATCCTGTTGGGACAAGCATCGTGGAAGCAAAGCGTGCGGGTTTTACTTCTTCTTACTGTTTTTTTTTCCTTTTTTTTTTTTTTTAATTTAGCAATCCGTAGCCCGCTGCCATCACCCTCTCCCCCCATCCGCAAGGAATACGTGGCGTGGGAAGGAAACGTCACCACCGGGTGAGGGGGACCCACCCGGGAAGCCACCGGCGCGGCCACCAAGGTCACCAGGGCCGTGGCTAGAAGCGGTKGAGGGCCGTCCGCCCCGGGCTGTGGGTCGAGCGGGTCACCGAGAGGAGCGCTACCGCCGCCGCGGCTCCGGCTGAGGACAGCGCGGGCGACGGGGGGAAACCCGTGCCGGCCGCGGAGCGAGCAGGCCTGGTTCGATTCCAGGTGCTGACCGTGGCTGGCGTGGGCTGCGAGCGTTCGCCRCACGCAAACTGAACGGACACGCTCACGCGCGTTCCCTTTCCAGGAGGCGCCGCAGCAGCCCGGCCGCCGCTCCGCGCCGGTCCGTCCTCTTCGGAGCCGCTGCAAGGACGAGATGAGATGATGCCGCTTTGCTTTTTTACACACGGGCAGTGACTGAATGGGTAAAAAAAAGAAAAAAAACCCTCCTCTTCTGTGCAACGCTCATTCGCTAGAGCTTTGTTAGCCTCTTGCCCCAGCCCCGGCACCCCGAACGGGAGAGGAGGCCAGAGCAGCTGTGGGTGTCCCCGGCCCCGGCGTACAAAGCCCACTTGTTGCCCGCGCTGTGTCGTACGTCCCCGCGCCCCCTCCCCCTGCGCAGCCCGGCCGCAGCCGCTCTGCCCCGCGAGCGCGAGCCGAGCAGCCGTCAAAAGGGCTATTATCCGGCGGTTTCTTAACAGCCACTGTTGCTCTTCGGCGCGGAGAACCGAGCCCCCCCCCCAGCCATGCAACAGCAGCGCCCGTCGCCGATCGGCGTGCTGATCCGTGGCCTTTCTCCCCCGGCGGTGGTGGTGGCGGGGGCTGCTGCCTATGCACGGGGTGGCACTGGTCCAGYCCCACAGGACACGCAGGAGGTCCCCAATCCCGACAGGGACCTGCTACGGGGAGCAGGCTTTAGGCCTCCAGATGCTAGCAGGGAGGTAACTCCGGAGGAGGAGGGCGGGCGGTTCCGAGACCGCATTCGGGTTTAGCTCTTTGCGGCTGTGCTTTTAGCCCACTCTTCCCAGGAACAGGGGGGCGGATTTTGAAAATTTCTTTGGATTTGGGCGTCACGGTGTTGCTCTGAACATCAGAGGYGCCGAGGGCCCAGATACGTTCTCTCCCCAGGGCAAGACGGGGAGGAGAAGTCCTGGGGGTGGGTGGGAGGCGGGCGCTGCTGGGAGAAGCCTGCACATCCGCTCTTCTGGTCTGCAGCTCCCGCAGGAAAGGGAGGGTGGGTGGAGAAATGCTGCGGGGGGGGGGGTTGATTGCACGCAGCAAACTAGGCGACCAGCATCTGGGGTGCAAAAAGTGTCTTGTGCGCGGGGARAAGCACATTGCAGGGACACGCACATTGAACGAAGCGGTCTGCTGACTCTCAGGGAGGTATCAGSGTCCCCCAGAGCCCTACTGAGCCTTCACCCTTTACTCTTCTGCCAGGAGGGTGGTAGATGCTGTCACTGTTGCCCATCGCTCTACCACAGGTGCATTTTTGCTGCTGGACGAGGCCAGGCGAACTAGTCGCAGCACAGGGTGCCATCATGTTTCCACCTAAGACACCTCACGGCTGGGTAAAGCCTGGAAGGGTGCCCAGGAACAAGCCCCAACACAGCAGGACCCACGGCCGGGAGGAGATCCATGCGCTGCAGGTGGAAATGGGGACTGGCACAATCGCACCGTATGGAGAGTAAGTGATAAAAGGTGTTGGAGAGCCCTTTTTGTTCTTTCTTTAAAAAAAAACCCTCTGAGGTAAAAAATACTGTTGCCACGAGCGAGCGTGGGAACCGGGCAGCTTTGCTGGCCTCGAGCAACGCTGAACCATCTCCAGAGAGGTTGGCTTCTGTTGCCTGACCCCATAGACATTCCCTGTCCGTCTAGGCCTGTGTTTTCCTCGTTGTTTTGGGGGGGTTTCTCTATTGCTGGCTCTTTGAAAACCAGATTTGGCGATGCCCTCACTTCTGCTGGTGAGGGACGGTGCCTGAAGTCCCCGCCAGCCTGAAGTCCCCTTAAGTCGCCAGGGCTTCTCCAGGTCACGTGCCTTTTCGCTGAGTCAGCGTTCTGGCAAACAATACTTTGGGAGAAATATGTTTGGCTGGGACATGTTACCCTGTCTTAGGGGGCTTTGTATACCGGTCTGCATTCGGGGAGGCTTTTTATCAGAAGTTTTCTCAGCCGTTGGTAAAATACTTAAATGAACAATGATGAATATCATATCGGCGAAGCTATGCGAGTTCCCAACTACCCCAAATTGTTCTGGGCTAAAAGCTGTCATTCTTGGGTTTAGCCTTAAAGAAAGGTTGCTTTGTTTGGTAGAATATGAGGCTATGCTGTTTTTCACTCAAATCTTTGGACATAAAAAGGATGGTTTTTAGTAGAAAAATAGGTTTTTCTCTATCCTGTATCCCAAAGCCTCTGGCATGGGAAAGATTTTTCCACCTGGAATGAACATTTCAAGACAGTTCACCGACGGTGTAATCAGAGAGGTTTAGCAACGCTGTCATTTTCCAGTGTAATTGGGGTTATTTGGGCCAGGCGCAGGGCCCAGGAAATACCGAGACGTCTGCCTGGGAATTTGGCAGCCGCAGCCGCCCTGCTTCCAGGTGAGAGGCTGACGGATAGTGACCGTCTGCTTTTCCTGGTCCTGCCAAAGAGGCCCCGGCCTTGCCGTAGCCACTCTGCCCACGACTGAGCGCTCAGCCGGTCCGTGGCTGTCCTGGTGCAAGCCTAGGACAAAATTTAATTCCAGTTTTCCTTCCCTACGGTTCCCCTCATGCATCCGACAGTCCTTTGCAGAGAAGCCACATTGGGAAAATTATAGCGCCCAAAAAGATGCTCTTTTTAAAGCTCCAAGGTTTCAATTTTAGGCATTTGAAGGTTGGGAAGTTTACGGTGCTCTGAAATTAGGCAGCCATAAAGACCTCAGCTGCAACCTCAGCTGCGATGGCTGGATCCAGCTTCTCTGACACGCCGGCCTTTTAAGAAATGCTGGGAATTTGGGCCATTCGTTTTCCCCGCTCGTTTTCCCCTCACGTAGCTGAGACATTGCTCTGGGCTGCAAGAGAGATTTCTGTCATGATTAACGCATTTCTGAGAGCTAATTTACTCATTCGACTGGCTGCGCTGGCACCGGGATCCCGAATGCCAA
>NW_020450835.1:27048-61985 GCF_003343035.1 Apteryx rowi | reverse complement strand
AGCACATGGCCGCGAGGGCGGGCGGCGGGGGATTTGGACGCCGCTAAACTTTCCCCGGCCCCGAGGGGATGCCCGGACCCCCGGGTGGGCAGCCAGAGCCGCTTGTTTCACCGGAGCATCCTTGTGCCGCCCCGGTGCAGCATGCACGGAAATGCAACCTATATAAATGTCGCAAATAATGCCCATCCTTTGCCCAGCATCCTTTCCCTGCGCGCCCCCCCCCGGCCCCGCTGCTCTCCCTGCGCTGGGCCGCAAAGCTCGGCGCGGCTTCGCTCCTTTGCTTGCCCCCCCCCCCCCCCCCCGGCCCCGCTGCTCTCCCTGCGCTGGGCCGCAAAGCTCGGCGCGGCTTCGCTCCTTTGCTTTTTAACCGCCCCGCTGACACRGTCACCTGCAGGGCGGTTTGGCCGCAGAGAAGCCACCGCTGTTTTAGCTGCGAGGAGGGAAATCCCAATCTTTAAAAAAAAAAAAAGACCTGACAGCACTGATAATTAAATCAAAAAAACGAAGAGTTTTTTTTTCTGTCTCCGATCCCTGCTTTCCTCCCTCTGATTCTTTCTTTGCTGGATCTCACCAGGTTTCACGTTAAACTTCGGGTGACATGGTAGCCGCTGGCATGGCTAACTTTCCAGCTTCCATCCTGGGATTAAGCCTCTCTGCATCGTAACACTTTTATTTGTTTTTTTTTCAGTGGGGCTGATAAAATTAATAACCGGACATTCAGATCATCCCCGCTGACTCAGCGGATGGTCGGAGTCCGAAAGCAATCCCCTGTTCAATTAAGGACCGGATGCTGCTTTGCCAAATCTCAGAGGAAGCAAAGCAAGACTATTATAATTTTTTAAAAGCCTGTTTCCTTGCAAATAATAACCTTGCTGAAGTACGGTGTGTTGGTGTGTGTCCAAGAGTGATTTGCTCTCCTTCGGTTAATTTGGGGCCTGTCAAACCTATGGAAATACCTTTCTAAAACGTCCCACAGGTGATGTTTGAATTCAGATGGTGCRTGCGGGTTGGTGGCTCTTCTCCGTTTGCTGTGTCCCACCCAGGCTTTTATTGTTTTCCATCCTTCTCGGCATTGCCATCGGAGAGGACGGCCAGGGCACCTCTGCGCCCAGAGGTGGGAGGCATTGCTAACGCGTGGGCTGTTTTGCAGGTGCGAAAGCGGCCACAACCATGGCTTTGTTGCGGTAGGCCTGTGTGGTGGAAGCGCTTGAAGGATCAGACCGGTAAATCTTGCTCCTGTACTGTCACGATCGGAGTCTAAAACTGCCCGGAGACCCTCAGGGAGGGAGCCTTGATTTGCTTTGGCTTGCRTTGGTGTCCGCTGGCTTGGGAGATGATGACCTAAAGATGGTCACGCGGGGAAGGACCTTGTGGAGGGATGCGGGGAGCCGGTGTGCCATGACATCCCTAGCAGCAGGCTGAAATTTTCCTGCTCTAGCTGCGTTTGCCTCATCTCCTCTTCCCTAATCCGCTGAGCTTGGCGGGAGTCGTTGCCCAAAGCATCTCCAAAGTTGTTAGCTCCGGATAGCTTCTGGCCGAGCGCGATCTCGGCTGCGTGGGGGGGACGGACAGGAATGCAGGAATGTCTTGTTCCTGGGGCATTTCCTTCTGGAGAAGGGAGATGGGAAGGGATCCTCACCTGCGAGTAATCCAAGAGCAGAACGTTTTTCCCCGTGCAGACAATGGATCGTTTCAGTGAGCCGACACTGTTATTTGTGGCTCCTGGCAAACCAGGCGAGCGCTTTCTGCCAGGCACTTGCTCGCRTCGGTGCCAGCCCCAGACGTGCTGATTGCCTTTCTCCATCGCACCGGGCGGGAGAGGAGCCTTTGTGCGCGACCCCAGTAATYGCGGCGGTGTTTCTGGGCGAAGGGAGGCTGCTGCTGGTCCCCTTGGTTACACGGGCACCGGTCCTGGCCGCTCTATCTCCAGCCCTTTTTTTACTTTCCGGAGAGGGGATGTCACTTGGGAAAAGGAATTTTTCCTGCCTGGCTCTGCTTTTGGGGCTCTGAAGAGCTATTTCCAAGACCTCTTTCCTTTACCCTTGGTCTAAACCTTGCATGAGGCTGGTTGTAAGTGCTCGTTAAACGGGGAATTAAATCACGTAGGAATGCTGCTTGTTTGATGTCTTCTCTATTATAGAGTTATGCTTAGAAGTTGAGGCTTTTTAAGCGATTGTGTGGGCTTTGGCTAGGCTGTGAAAGAGGCCTCGTAAACAATGAGCCTTTGTAACRAAGGCAGACTAAGCGCAATTATAACCCTCTCCTATTAAAAACCTCGCCGTCTTCACGTACGACAAGACTAATTGGACGGCGTTGTGCTTTTGCAGGTAACGAGGCGGTCTTCAAGACCGGCGCCGGGGAGCGAACGCAAAATGAGCAGCAGCGGACGGTGCGGAAGACGCGGAGGGCTCTCAGTCTGAGCCGAGAGGATCCGAAGATGTCCGCGTGCGGCGAATTTGTGGAACACGTTTGGAAGCCCGGCTCCTGCAAGAACTGCTTCAACCCAAAGAGCTCCCATCGGCTGCAGACGGCCCCCGCCGTGGGTGCTTGCGGCGCGCTGCCGAATGGAGGCAGGACCAAGCCCGAGAGCCCCGTGTCGGAAGACGAAGGTGTAAATACCTCCTCTTTCTCGAAGCCGACCATCGCCGTGAAGCCGACTATGATCAGCTCGGATGTCTCCGACCCGTGGGCGGATATGAATATGAATTCGGATCTGTCGCAGGTAATGATTAACCAAGGGAGTGGCGATTCGGCACACGACTTCCCGTTACTCACCTCTAGTGGGGAGCACTAGGAATACCTGCTCGGGCTGTTTCCTTCCCGTTGTTTTTTCCTCCTGGCATTGCCTCGGGTTTTTAAGATGCACGGCGGCTTCCGGAAGCGTTTTTGGCTCTCGCTGAACGAGACGGTGCTCGTGAGGCAGGTGCCAAGGGGCRCCCGTGCATTCGCTGCATCCGCTGCTAGGCTCCCGCTGCTCTGCCTCGCCTCTCCTTTAGGGATGGAGGGCASGGAGCGCAGGCTCCCGCCGGCGGGGTGGTTTGCTTTGCGGGCGCGCRTTGCGCCCTGCCTCTCCCGCTCCTCCTCTCCCTCGGCGAGCAGAGGAGCGGCAAGGATCCCCGCTGTCCCGGGATCTCTTTCATGTCTTTCCGCAGCTGACTCCCAGCTGGAGCTCACAGCGCTTAGCAGATGTGGGGGGGAAAAGAGAGGCTGCTGTGACCCTGCGATGGGGCAGCAGGCGTTACGCTTCCGCTTTGCTCTCCCGCTTTTTATCTCAGCTTTCCATCCTGCAAAACTGTGTCTTCTCAGAGYGGAGATACGGCTGGCAGTCTTCAGGTGGAGGGGCAGTTTAGCCAATTCCCTCGCTTCTCGGAAGAAACGACCCAAGATGGCGCAAATCAGGATGGATTTCCCGCAGATAGAAAGATTTCAGATACGTTTCTCCGCCTGCTCCCCAGTCGCTCCTGCCGAGCGTAGCCGGGCTTATCCGGTGACAGTCTGTGCCTACGCTCTGGAGCGTGCGGCTCTTGAGCGGTGGTGTGAAATGAAACAAAAATAGCAGGGGAAGCGCAAATATTCCTTCCCTTGCTGAATTTTTAATTGCACACTGACTCRCAGACAGGATGACAAGCTGGAAACGTTCCCGGCCGTGAACCCTGTGGAAAGAGGAAGGAGAACGCCTTATTCGGTGCATCGCTGTTGTCAGCAACGCGGGGATTGCAAACGGTCCGGGAAGTAGGACGAGTGCAGTTTAGGTAGCAAAGGTTTGCGGCGGTTAGTTAGCAGCGGGGTGAGCGCGGAGCGAGACGGGCTGCGAGCGCCCCAGGAGTTTTGCGGGGGACCTGCGCGTTTTCTTTGCTCCCCTTCTGTTCTGCGCGCGCGCACCCTGACGGCGCGTTTGTCTCTTCTGGCCCGTGCAGGTCGGCTGGGTTTCYGGCAAACACCTCCTCCTGAAGCCGGCGGACGCGCAGAGGATCCGCCTCGACGGCTTCGGCGGCGCCTCGGGCGCGCGGAAGCCCTTCGCGCCCAGCCCGCCGCACGACTGCTCGTCTCGCTGCGCTCCGAGCTACTCCGCGGTGAGCCTGCGCAGCCCGGAGAGCCGGGCGGAGAGGAGCGTCCCCGTCCGCAGCCTGGCGTTCGTAGCGGAGGCGAGCGGGCAGGAGGACCGAGCCAACGACAAGTTCGCCCTGCCGCGTCGGGCCTTCTGCCCTCGCCCGCCTGCCTTGGCGGAGAGGAGCGCTCCGGACCCTGGCAGGAGCCCCGCTTCCCGGGCGAGAGACGGAGCAGCGCTCCCCTCGGAGGAGGGCGGTTACGGCCACCCCTCTCCCGGCTTCGAAGGCGAGGGGGGCGAGTACTGCTCGATCGCCGACTGCCGCCGAGAGCACCCCGTCTCCCAGGAGCCGCCCTGCGCGGAGGGCAAGGGCTGCCGGGCCGAGAAGGAGAGCCCGGCTCCCTGGGGCTGGAGGCACCGGGATGCTCCCGAGGTTCCCAGGCCGAGCGGCAGGGCGGTGACGTTCGGCGACGAGGAGCGCAGAGCCGCGAGCGTGGCCTTCTGCATCCCCAACGACCAAGGCGACCCTCTCCCCTACGCCTCGCGTTCGGAGAGGAAAAAACCGGCCCCCCGCTCGGAGGCTGCCTCACCGCCCGAGAGCGCTCACTTCGCTCCCCCCTGGGAGAACGACTGCTCGCCTCTCCTCGGAGACCCGGACCTCGCCGGAGGCCCCCGAGCCGAGGGCTTGAGCGCTCCTCAGCAGGCGCTGGTGGAGCCGCGGCGCTCCCGCCTCGCCGAGCCGGCCCGCGGCGACCCCATCTACGCGGAGAGCACCAAGAGGAAGAAGGCTCAGCCGAAGGGCGTCGGCGGACACGCAAAGCCCGACGAGCCGGCCCGCGGCCCCGGCGGGGAGCGAGCCGACGGCGCCTGGAGGGACGGTGGCCGGGCTTCGAGCGCCGAGAAGGAGCACCAGGACTCCACCGCCCAGGTAGCGGCAAAGATAACTGTCATGACCGCGCACACCGAGGATGACCATAAGACTATATTCCTCAGCAGCCCCGACTCGGCCGTGGGAGTGCAGTGGCCGTGCGTTAGTCCCACGTCCCACCCCGACTTTGGGGCCTCGTCACCTGCCTTTGAGCCTGCAGAGATCTTTCAAGCGTCCGGAAGTGAAAACGGCCCGCGATTCCACCTGGCGCCTCCCGCCAAGACCTCCGTTGCTGAGAGTCCGGCCATTCCCCCAAAGATGTCCAAGAACAGCCAGCCGGGTAGCGAGGGGCCTCGCGCGCCCCCGGTCAGCTCCCCGGCGGCAAGGTTTGGTGACGACGATAGCCGTGATGGAAGCAGCGCTCAGCTGCTGCCTCGGAGCTGTACGGATACCGGTGCCTTCGGAGCGTCCCGCTCTCCGTGCGCTCACGTGAGCGGGGTCCCCGCGGAGGAGGCCGGCAGAGGCACGGCAGGCTCGTCCTGCGACAGGAGGCAGAAACACTGCACCCCGGCATGGAGCAAGCAGTGCCGGATAGAGGAAGAGGAGGAGGAGGAGGAGGAGGAGGAGGAGGAGGAGCAGGGGCTCGCAACCCCCCCGCGGGCGGGGGGAGCGGAGAACGGAAGAGCTGGTGCCCACCTCGCCGGCGACTGCTCGGTGCCGGAGAGCCAGGCTGGCATCAGCAAATCATCCTCTTTCTCCTTTGATTTCCCTAAAGACAAGAGCAACAGCATGGAATTTGCACCGCCGCCGCCACCGCCGCCGAAAAAGCAGTCCAGGTACGGCCGGGGGAGAGGGTGCGCGCGAGCGTCCTGAGCGTTTGCGGTCGCGATGCTCGTTGCAGGGGTCGATCGACCAGAAGGTGCTTCCCGTTCCTCCCTTTCTGTTTAACGGTGGGTTTCCGGGGGTATGGGAGGTGACTGCGCGGCTGTAAAACTGCCTCCCTAGCACGCCGGATCTTTGCGAGTCCCGGCCCGAATGCCGGGGATGCTGGTTGCAGCCCTCCAGGGCCGCACGCGCTGCCTTGGGGTGCTATGTTCGAGTGAGAACAGTGCCTCTGCCCGGGATGGCTGGCGTTTCTGGACCAGCTTTGCTCTCCGTCGTCACAGACCCCCAGCGTTGAGTAATGACCCAAAACCCGGCRTTACAAGCCCCTCTCGGAGGTGGCACCGGGCAACTCCCTCTCTTGGCGCTCCGAAATCCTCGTTTGCGGTTTGGCTCTGGTGTCTTCTTGTCTTAGAGACCGATTCTCGAAGCTGCAGCTTCCCAGGGAGGGAGTCCTGCCCGCGAGCAGGTAATCGGAGCTTGTCTAACGCGTGCTGGCGGCGTGCGGGAGCTGCCGAGCTTCAGGCAGCCTTCCCCTAGCCGTGGCTCTCCCGGAATTCGGGTTTGGAGACGGAGTGACAGCAGGCTCTGCAAAGTGAATGTGAATGAGGGCGAGCTGTCCATCTGGGAAGGAAGGAGCTCTGCTAAGCAATTAATAAACCTGGCTTCCGATACTTTGTTTACATTCGGTATCTGCAGTTGCATGTGCATCAGAAAAAAAATAAAATAAAAGAGAGAAAACGGAGGAAGAAAGATTGATTTCCTTTCCATGCAACTGATGGATTAGGTTGTCTGATCACAGGGGAGGGATGCTTTCACGTTCTGCGCGTGTCCTGCATTTGCTTCACCGCATACTTCAGATTTGTTATATGGAACTGGGCCTTGCACAGCAGATCTGTCTCCAGCCCCTTGATTTAAAGGTCAAGAGAAGAAGGGAAGGGYGTTTGAAAGAGAACTTGCTTTTGGGGTCCTTGGTCAGACTTAYGCGTAGGCATCAATGTCCTCTAGCATGGGTTTGTGGTTGAGTTGATCTGTCCTCYGCTTTCTTCTTGCACTGAATTTTCAACATTTTTCGGGTTGGCTAGCCTGGAGAACTAGTGCTTTAAATCAATTAGGTGGTGAACAAATTAGATTCCTCAAGGAAAGGGAACGGATGAACAAGAGGCTTCAGCTCTCCTTAGTGCTGGGCTTCCTGCTGGGCTGCTTTTTTGCTGAGGTTGTTTTTGCCACGTGAGACGGAGYGTTGCTGAAGTGCAGCAGTGCAGAGAGTTCTCGTGATATGGTGCTGTTGAGGAATGATCATTTAGGACCTTGCYGAAAGTCCTCCAGGAAATGATTTCTTCCCCTCCGGACGCAGAGGTTGCTGGGCGGGCCAGAAGGGTGGTGGCACCCAAACTCAGCAACGGATGTCCCAGCAGCATCCTCCACGTGCAGTGCTGGGATCTCCTCCTGCTTCCAAACAAGGAGCCATACAGAGCCCTCTCCCCATATCCGGGGCAAGGATTTCTTCCCCTGGCAGTGCTCGGARTCCCATTTCCAGCTGTGGTGGTTACAACCCATCACGCAGTAGCGGAGGCAGGAGGCTCCCGATGCGTCAGGGCATCCGCGTGAGCCGGACCAGCCGCGCTCCGAGTCAGGCGCATGCTCAGCAGTCGCCTCCCGCGTGCCAGTTTGATCCCTCCTGAGGAGTACGGAGCAGTTTCTGCTCCTCGGAGGGGCTGTTTCAGGCTGCCCGTGCGATCAGGCCATGCCAACGGTAGCGKTTGCTTCTGAGTCATCTTGAAAGCATTCCTGTGCTGAAAAGCCTCTGCGAAAGAGGGGAGGGAAGCGGAGGTCATGGAACGCGTGACGTCCGTGACCAGGATCTCYGGAGGAGCCGTAAGCCCCGCCAGGTGATTGAGGTGGGTGCTCTTCTCTTGCGGCTGCAAGCGGTGGGTCCCGCTACGCGCGCTCGCCTCCCGAACGCCGCGATACCGGCAGCTGAGCGCTGGGGTGCCTGTCTCCAAGGGTGCAGCCCTCCCTCCGGCTGCCGAGCCCTCGGCAGCCACGGCGAGGAGCGATTCCGTAAGGCGGCGGCGGCGGGTTTCGCAAGCCGTGCAAACCCGGCCCGATTGGTCCCGCGTGTTTACCTTGAGCGCGCTCTCGGTTTCGTCCGGAGCTCCGCTTCTCTGAGCGTGTCGGTGCAGGGACCGGGGCGTTGTTAGCCGCACGTGGCGGTGGAAGGCTTTGCTTATGTGCTCGACCGGTTATAACCACCGGAGCCGGATTGCGTTACCCTGGGCCGTCGTTGCTTGCCGCTTCGGGTGACGGCATGCCTCTCGCCCGGTGCTGAAGGAACGTCTTTTTCCGTGTTCCTGGGCTGCAGCCAAACGCCCAAAGAAGGGAGGAGGTCTTGCGCACGGAGATGGCTTTGAGATGCGTTCACTCTCTCCTCGGCCTGGGCCGTCTGTGCCCATGAGCTTGTCCATACTGGAAGAACCGCTTATATTGCTGTTACGCCGATCTAGTCCCCTCACGRCGGTGGAGCACATCAGCCTGAGATGTTTGCTGGTGGCACAGCTGCAAAGGCTCCTTCAGTGGATGGATATAGATGAAGCTGGTGTAGACCTGGCTGTGACGGGGTCTTGGCAGTTTGGGGCATAGYGTTTCCAGCGATTTGTAGTTCCTTGCTCACCTGGTTGTGCCRATGAAGGGAGTTGGGGCAAGATTAAGGCCATTCAGGTCCACGTTTCCTCCGTGTGCTGGAAGGACGCTGCCACTTGCTAGGGCAGAGCCAGGGCAGGGGACTCKCCGGGCAGAGGCAAACAAACCTGCCGGGTTTGCAGGAAATGCCTAAACCCACCCTGCAAATATGAGCATTTTTTGGCCTCGGTTGAATGAAGTAACTCGGTTGTAGCTGGAGCTACAGCGCTCCAGGACTGTTGCAGGCGAGGGTTTAGCTCAGCTGCAAGAAGAGTGTGCAACCATCCTTTTTCCTTCTAGATCTCGAGCTGTAGCAATATATTTGATTTCGTGGTGGAAAATGAAGCCTGCTTGTTTGGCTTTCCTAATTAAACTTAATTGCTTGTTTTAAAGAAAGCTCGCATGTGTGTTCAAACTAGTTTCAAGGCAGAGAAACAAAAAGCAAATATGTAGCACATTAGGATTTTTTTTGTTGTTGTTCATCTTGGCTCCAACAGTTAAAAGGGAAAAAAATTTAGCAGAGTGATTCCTGCCAGGCGCTGAGGAAACGCTGGTTCGCTATCTCCCAGGCTGGCTGAAGCAGTGCTTATAGACAGCTTTAAAAGCTGACGCACAAAGGGAAAATAATGGATTGGTGCCCGTTTCTCCCTATATAAAGACATTTTGGATCTCTTCTTTCTCTGTATGATTCTTTTTCCTGCTTGTTCGAAAGGCTGTAGATATTTAAGGTTTGCATGGTCCGGAATGAGATGGAAAATGGCTCGAACTGTGGCTTCACGAGAGGAAAGAGACTGGAAAAGGAAAACGGCAGCTGGTTTTCTTCCAAAGCTGGGGAGGTAGCTGGCCACAGGAAGGGCTCCTTGGGGGAACCAGGATCCGCAGGAATTACATGTGCAACGGTGATTTAAAGGCCCTTCCCATGGGAAGTGCTCTAGCGTGTCCTTTGATTACCTGTCGCAAGGAATGGATCCCTGGTGAAATTTATGCCTCTGTTGCGCACGATGACGATGTTAGAAATGGGCTCACCAGGAGAAGACCCTTGCTGGGTCGATGGTGCTGGCTAGCGGGACCGTGCTGTGCATCTCTTGCCGGGAATCGGGCTGTGACAGAGCAGCGCCACGTTGGAGACAGGATTTTTTTTTTCCTTTTAACGCCATCCCCAAGGCATCCGTTTCTCTCTGGAGCTTGGTGTCGGGATGTGCCCTGGTGGCAAAAGCGGACCAGTTTCATGGAGCTGCTGTGCAATCGGAAGGTCCCAGCTTTTCACCCCTTCTCCATGATGGCATCATCCGTGGCTGACAGCAGGGACATGCTGTTTGGTCCAGGACAAGGCAGATTTATTATTATTAAACACACGCACACACACGCACACACACACACGCACACACACAAAATCTGGACCAAGTTAAAAAAATAAAAACAAAAAAGGAGAAAGAGAGAGCAAAGAAAGGTGGGTGTCAAGAATCACACTCCAGCACGGGCAGGTAGTCGGTCTTTCAGAGCCAAATTTGGAGATGGCTTTCTTAAATGCTGTTTTGATCCCCCCCCCCCCATGATTTCTGTCTGGAACTAATCAGGAATTTCGCRTGCTGCTTCTGCCAGTGGATCATTTTTGAAGTTTGTGACTTATCAGACAAGGCTTTTAGGAGAGGTCGTTTCTTTTAAAATGAGGGCYGTGCGCTTTTCTTGCTGCTTCTAATCTTGCCGCTTAAGGGGCCRTGCCGGAAAGTGAAATCCAATCTGTTGCCCTTCTCACCCACCTTGGAGGGGGCGGGGGGGTGCAGTGATTCAATTTTTACCCACCAACCACCTTAATTCCGCACCCCATCCACATTTCCCCTTGGACCTCCAGGCTGCAAACACTCRTTCCAGCCTAATCCGTGCTGCAGAAAATCCTTTTGGTACGGGGAGGAGAGGTATCATCGGCTTCGGGACAGAGCTGCGAGCGTTTTAAAACCGTCTCTTCGCGTCACCTTGATTTTTGGTTTCCCCCGCTGGCTGGGAGCGGAGGGGTAACTACGAATGCAAGCCTCAGACGTTGCAAGCTCCTTATGCCGGTTTTAACCRTGCAGAGGAAGATGCTGAAAGAAGTAGCAGCGGAGGGAGGAGAAAGATGTAATTATTCATGTTTCGTGACAGACAAGCATATGGTGCAACGGTGCTTCCTCTTGTGTAGTAATTATGCTCAGCCATGTGTTGTGTTTGACGCTAGAACAGTAGCTGTAATTTATTCCGGCTTTCCTCTTTGTCGTGCATTAGCTGCAGCGTTGTATTTTGGAAGGGGGGGTATCCCGCTCACGTTGCAGCCCGTCTCATCCTGGAGCGCGGTTTGGTCCGCGGGGATTTGTTTGGGTTCCCTGCTTTCCTCTGCTTCCCTCCCACGTTTGCATGATTTATGAAGCTCGTCGTCTCCGTCATCTGGCTAAGCCCTGTCAGCCCACAGTTGCCCGGAGGGTTCTGGGGACACTTGTTTCATTCTGAGCGAAGAAAGCGGTTGCAATGAATGAAAATGTGCTTTCCCTGGGTGCAGCCCCCCCCCAGGACGCTTTCTCTAGGAGCGGGAACGGCCTGGATGCTTCCGCGCYTGGCCGTGCCGCGACGGCCGGGACCTCCTTTGGCTGCAGAGCGTCCCCTGATGGGATGCAGAGCGTCCCCCGCCGAAGCGACAGCRACGGCATGCTGCATTGCTGCTCTGCCGGTGGAGCAACCCTGAAAAACGTGCGTGGCTTCATGGGTCGCTAGACRCAGAGAAATCAAAAGCAGCAGGTGTTTTGGAAACTCCCGAGGCCAAATGCGTTTGGTCTGGGTTAGGCTGTTTCCTTTGAGGAGAAAGGAGGCAGGAGCCGTCGTGTGGTGCCCATCTCCACCGCCTGGCCAAGAAGCGCAAGGCGCGGAGCAGCCCGCGACGCTGGCCTCCTGCGGCTCCAGCGCGGCGTGAGATGGGACCGCAGTCCGTGCACAAACGCCGAGCTAAACCGGCTGCTTCGTGAACGTGACGCCCAAGAGACGCGAAGCGTTCTTCTGCCCCGGCCAAAGATGCAACGCGGAGCTTTGCAAATGGTCCGGCTCCCTCGGCAACGATATCGGCTTGCAGACTGTATTTTTGCGAGACCACTGTTTTCAACCTTGACTCGGTTTAGGAAGGACTGTGGAAATCAYGTGGATAAGTCAGTTGGACGCCAGCATCTGGGATGGGAAATCTGGGGAATGGTGAATTGGAGGGGTTGCCGGTATTTTAATGCGTGCACATTGCAGGAGGTGCTTCCCGGCAGCGTTAGCCCGTCGCGTCTGAAACAAGAGCAGGATGTCGCTTCGGCGGCGAGCGGCTTCTCTCGCGGCGTCGCGCCGCGGCAGGAACTGCATTTTTGCAGAAGCCGCGGCGGCACGGAGAGGAAGCGGCGAAACGGTGCCGGCGGCCGCCAGGTCGCGCGGAGCGATAGGTGGGGCGGCGCGCGGCGGACCTTGCACCCCGCGGAGCAAAGTCTCAGCTCGGCCCGAGCGCCAGGAGGGTAAGGCGGCCCCGGGCGTTTGCGTTGCAGCGATGGGGAGGAAGCAGGAACCCAGCGACGCTTCTTTGCGGGGGCATGTCGGGAGGGGGGGGGGGGAAAGGTGTCAGGAAGCCTCTGGTCGGCGCAGCTGGAGACCGGCTCTCTTGCAAAAATCTCCCTTTCCTCCTATGGATTCGAACGCTTCCTGGATTCTTACCGAGGCAGACAGCGTGCACCCGTGCGTGGGTTTTTTTTTGGTTTTTGTTTTTTCCCCCCAAGTTACTAAAAGATAAACTCCTGAGTAAGATAGTTATGGGCTAAAGAYATATTTTTATGATGTATTTAAAAAAAAGGAAAAAAAAAAAAGAGAGGATCTGAGTCCAGGAGATGGTTATTTTCAGCAGCGTTCATGGTAACCGAGCTGAAAACCCCAGTGTATCTCTCTCTCTCTCTCTCTCTTTCTGTCTCCTTTTCCTCTTTTTTTTTTTAAACTGCGAATTACGTGGTGCACGTGAAGTTTTGCAAATCGTCCCCGAGAGGCTTGCTGCGGCGACCGACTTGCACGTGGTAAACTCATCGCTGGTGCGAGACCAGCGTCTCCGCTGACTTACACCCAAGGTGGTGGGGTTTTTTTTTTCTTTTTTTTTTCTTTCAGGGCGCTTATTTTGCTCAGCCCCTGAATATTTTTAGAGCGAGGCGGCTCACGCGGACGAGGAAGTCTAGCAGAAGTTTCTTCCGGGCTTCTCGCGCTTTTCTACCCTCCGCGCGGTTGCGCCAGCGCCTAGCGAGCCGGCGCTTTGCCCCGAGGTGGAGTGAAACGTTTCTCGACCTTAAAATAAAAAGCTCCCGGCATCTGCCGCGCGCCGGGGTTGCTAAAGAGGAGGAATTCTGGGCGTGTGAGCGGTTTGTCGCAGGAAAACAGTTGTGCATGTCTTTTGTTTGTCTTTCTCAACAGCCGCTCGGCCGCCTGATTAGGAAACGCCGGATACCTTCCAGCGAGATAGCTGGGGGGGGAAGTCGTTTTTTCTTTTTCGCAAGTGCTCCGCTAACCGATTTCACTCTTGCTGCACGATGCGTTGAATTTTTATTTTTTATTTTATTTTATTTTTTTTCCCAGCGGACTGACAGTTTCCGTTCCAAAAAGAAGCGGGCAGGTAGCCTTCGTTTCCCACCCGGTAGGATCTGAGCCGTACCAAAGCGAGGGGTGTCCGTGCCCCGATGCGCCGCTGTCTTGTTTCAACAGCTCCCGTTGTTTTCCGGGGAGGCAAAAATGAAGAAAACGCGAGGGAAATTCTTTATCTCAGGGAAAAGTCCTGCTTTCCTACAGTCGGTCGTTTAGACTGAGGTTGTAAGCACAGCTTTTTTATTTATTTTTTCCTTCCTCTCTTCCCCCCCCCCCCAGCCAAAGCTGCATGGGAAATAGTAGGTCTTGCATTAAAAGCTGTGCAGCAGGTCCCGAGGTTGGCGCACGCTCTCGTTTTCCGCAGAAGCGCGCTTCTCGTCTCCGAAGGTGTCGCTTGCTCCCGTGCAGCCCTGCGGAGCTGCGAGCAGCAGACCCCTCTCCCAGCTGCGCCCCCCCGCCGTGAGGCAACCGGGCTCCGAAGCCCGGCCTCGACCTGCCCTTCTGTGAAATGGGAGGAGCGACGCCGCTCCCTTCTCCCGGGAGCTCTACCGACGGCAAACGCCGGTGGCGATGGCGGGAGAGGGCTGGCTGRGAAGGGACCTAGTCCAGGACCTCGCGTTTGCTGGGGGACGGAGGTGTCGCCTGGTGCTGGATGATGTTGGCTCGGTGGTTTTTTTCTCTGCTCGAGCACAGCTGTTTTGTCATGGGGGCTGGCTCTTTGCAAGGCTGTAACGTGCTCGGCATCGGTAGGATATTTTCCCCAGTTGCCGGAGAAAGAAGAAAAGCGCACGGGCCCGAGATACCGCGGCAGGGTACATGGCTGCACCGCGTCTTTGGGGGCGTGCGGGGGGCAAAGCCGGGCTGCTCTTGGCCTGAATCTCCGCGCGCGAGCGCCCGCGGCGCGTCTTTTGCTTGACTCATCCYTTCCGCTCTCCCTAGGCATGCTCTGAAAATGGACCCGAGCGTTGCTGAGCTGGAGAGGGTCAGCAACAGCTCCGCCGAGAGCCTCAGCCCGCCCTTCAGGAGCGTCCACGTCAGCTTCACGGCCGGCTCCACCGACAGCCTCGACTCGGACACGCGCACCGGCAGCGACGGCGGTAAGCGAGCGTCGGGTGCAGGAGAGGCAGCGTCGGGCCCGAGGAAGTGGTTACCCACATCCTGAGCCCTGCCCCTAAGGCAGGATCCACGGAGCCGGGACCGCGAGGGTCCCGCGAGCTACCCCTCCCAGCAACCCTTCATCCGTCTGCTGCTTCCGCCCTGCTGCTTCTTGGTGGCCTAGAGGTGCCCTCGATGGTGCCCTTGGGTGACTGAGCGCTTGAAAGGGTTGCCCAGAGAGGTTGTGGAGCCTCCGTGCTTGGAATATTTGACGTGGTCCTGGGCAACGTGCTCTAGGTGACCCTGCTTGAGCAAGGGGGTTGGACTAGATGATCTCCAGAGGCCCCTTCCAGCCTCAACCCTTCTGTGATTCTGTGAGATGCATGTGGCAGTCAGGCCGGTATCATCGTTCTTCTCTTTTTCAATTGGCTGGCGCCCAAACCGTTCATCCTGTGGTTCTCCTCTTGTTTGGATAAAAACCTCCGTCTGAAAGCAATTGGGCTCGTCCTGCGTGTGCTTCGTCCTGCGCGTGCTTCGTACGTTGCGCAAGGCAACAGGTGGCCTTGCCGTAGGAAGTCCTCCGCTGATCTGAGGAGTACCAGAAGGAGTCCTGTGCTAGAGGTGATCTCTCTGTCTCATTGTATTTGCAGCTGTTTCTTGAAGGGGAAAAATCTGCCTTCGCCCCTTTAACTGAGATCTAAAAATATTTATTATGAAGTCACCTTTTTCATAAGTGTGCGACTTAGGCATGTACCGACATGTTCAGCAGCTCAGCAAGTATTTCCTCTGCAAAAGCAGCCTCGGTGTAGTGGAAGTTCTGTCTCTCCAAGAGCAACAATTTGCAGCAATAAAGTCAAAGAGCAAGAGCTCTGGAAACTCCATTTTTCCCACTGCTAACTTGGAGTTTGAAGGTGGGACCGTGCCAGAAAATTTTACAGGGTAGAAGAAAAACTCACATGTTTTAGGTCTTTACTTATTGGGCACGGGAGCAGATTGCTGTCAAAAGTGTTGTGGGGCAAGAGGATTTCTCTGCCTCCACTGACAGGAGTAACTGTTTAAGCTCAGCTCAGTTTGGAAATGAATAAGCAGCGTGCGATTTTTCTGGCTGATGCGAGCAAGAAGTGATGCAGTCAGTCACCGAGCGAGCTCAGCTCGAGTTAAGTGGCTGTGCTGTTCGTTAAAACGTGAGGGGGGGGGGGGACGACGCTTTAGCAGAAGGACTTTGCGCCGGAGGTGCGGAGCGCCGTCGGGGAAGTCGCGAGAGGGTTTCCCTCGCTTCCTGGGGGCAGAGCCCAGCAGCACGTTAAGAAGAGATAAGAGCTGCCTGGCGTCTGCGGGGCTAAGCGCGTGGGTCGGGTGCCAAAGTTTAGAGCGCGGACATTTCTTCCGTGAGCAGCCGCCCGAGTAAATCCGGCCCCTCGAAACGGGGGGACTCGGCTGCGCGTCCCGGCGGAGTTGCCTCCGTTGCGTCACTCTTAGGCTGCGTGCTGAAGGACTTCTCCCGGCCGCATCCACTGGCAAAGCCCCTGGGACTGGAAGTGGCGGGAGGTGTTGGGCCCGATGAATGCCGCTTGGGGGTTTCGCCGGTGTTTCAGCAGGGAGATGTGGGACGGAGGGGATCTTTCCCRTGGAGCGGGCAGGGTACGGCGCAGGCACCTGGGTTGACTGCTCCGCGACTGGGTGTCCGGTGCGGGCAGACACCGGGCGCAAGGGCCGTGGCGGGAATCGCTCACAGCCGGCGTGCAGGTGGAGCAAGAGAGACGCGCGCTGGCTGACGGCAGCCTCTGAAGAACCGTTTCGGAGCGTGCTGTGAGCGACGGGGTGCCGAAACTGCCTCCTGGGGGAAGCTGAACTTCCGCGGAAGCTGGAATCGCTGCTGTTGATCCCGGTTCCCAGGGCATTTCTCAACGCTGTCGCTCGGGATGTGGTGGATTGTAGCGGGAGCATCCAGGAAGCCTTGGCAATGGAAGCGACGCGTGAAAGCTGATGTTATTCYGTTAAGGCTGCTCCGGCACAGCTGTGCACAGCCTGGCTAGGGGAACGGATCTGCTGTGCGCTCGAGGGCTCGCTACCGGTCTGAAAACGTCAGCTTTGGGAGCGGAGCTCAAAGAGAGCGATAGATCCCGCTGCCGGCTCAGCTTGCTCGGAGCAGAACCCCGTCGTGCGTCTTCCAAGGCCTGCGGCGGCGTGCAGGCGTTAGCAGAGCTCGGGTTTGCTGAAAGCCCCACCTGTCGTTCAAGTGATGCAGAATATTCTCTGAAATAATTATGTCCCTTCTTTAAATTTCCCCTGCAGACCCCTCCGCTCGACATTTGTTACATCTCCACGACCTGAAATTACTGCTCTTTATTTCAATGTCATCTTTTTTCCCCCCTTCTCCATGACATGCAATGGGCTTTACCCATCTCTAGGCAAATTCGTGTGCCGGCGGCACGTTGGGCTGCTTGGGGCTCGGCTACGTTGCGGGGCCAGGCTGCCCTCCGAGCAAAGCAGTCCGCGAATCCGCTGGCAGAGGCCAGGTTGGGGGGGGAACCGGCCAAATTTCCGGCCTTCCTCTAGGATTTGAACCTTGCCCAGTGTGAGGCAAAAAAAAACAAAACAAAACCACCCCAAGTTCAATATCCTCCTCGGGCTGCTCCGGTGGCAGCTCGAGCCGGAGCTGCGTGTACCGTGAGTCACGCTCCCCTTCCTTATCGCGCCGAAACGAGACGCCGGGTAGCAGCTCCCAGATGCGGCGGGCTTTTGTTTCAGTGTTTGTTGCCGAACGAGTATCCCCCCCCCTCCCCACCGCCCCCGAGCGCTTCATTTCTCACCGCCTCGCGGGTGATGTCATGGCTTAAATATTTACCCTCTCCTGGCTTTTTACTGCGTGTGCAGWTCGGAGGCAAGGGTTTGGGGAGGGGGATTTTTTTTTTTAGGTGGCCGCTGCAGCCTGCCTTGAAGACCTGCTGCACTGAATTGGATCAAATATCTAACCCTCTCAGTGCAATAGATCTTAACTGATGAGGCTCGCGCTTCGGGTCTGGGTGCAATCATCTCCTTTGCTTCTCGCTTTCTGGGCGAGACGGGCCGAGGGGCTTTGCTCCGTGGGGGGGGCTGGTGGAGATAACTTGTGGGGGCGATGGAGATGCGGCGAGGGACCAGCGCTCCCGGCTGGTGAGGACCATCCGTTCCCCTTGTTCGTTGCCCATTTTTCTGCGTGTCGTTGTCTCCTAGGGCACTCGTCGGAGCCGAGCCACTCCCCGCCGGCAGCCGAGAGCCGAGCGTTCCCCTCCATCCCTTTTGCTGCTGACTCCTGCGAGGACAGTGCCCGCTCTGGCCCCAGCCACCCGCCCCCGCTGCCCCAGAAGAAGACGGTGAGCAGAGCCGTGTCCTCCCCGGATGGCTTCTTCTGGGGACCGGCCTCTTCGGGCAGAGCGGCCAGCGCCGCCAGCCCCAGGCTGAACGTCAGCCACTCCGACAGCAACGTCTGCCTCCGCGAGGAGTCTCCCTTTGGCTACCCGGCGTGCCTGGGGGGCCCCCCTGGTGCCTTCTCCTCCTCCGAGTCCCTGGAGAAAGGCTCGAAAGGAAACGGCTCCTGGGGCTCGGCYGCCGGCAAAAGCACGGCGTCCTGCATCCCCAGCAGAAACCACCAGGCCCTTTCCTCCTCGCAGCTCAGYGTGTCCAGCCAGGTGTCTTCGGGCTCCAGCCTCCAGCTCCACAACCTCCTCAGCAACATCGACAGCAAGGAAGGGGTGTACGCCAAGCTGGGGGCCCTCTACGCCGAGTCCGTGCGCCGCCTGGTCRCCAAGTGCGAGGACTGCTTCATGCGGGAGCAGAAGAACGAGCTGCACTTCAACGAGAACAACTGGTCGCTCTTCAAGCTGACCTGCAACAAGCCCTGCTGTGATTCRGGGGACGCCATATACTACTGTGCCACCTGCTCCAAGGACCCCTCCACCACCTATGCTGTGAAGGTAGGTCTGTGCCTGGGAGGTGCCCAGGCTCATCCCCATCTGTAGTTGAGGATGAGGCAAAGAGCTACAGGGTCCGAGCAGAGCTGGGACTGAACCTCCAAGCTCCTTTTCCCTGTGTCCAGCATATGGTTGGGAATGACGGTCGGACACAGACTTTGGGAAGCACCATCAGCCCAGGGTGGCCTGTTTTCTTGGTGCTTGTCCTTCTCCTAACTGAAGTTTGGCAAGTGAAACCCCCACCAAAATTACCGTTCCTCCCCCACCCCTTGCAAAAGATCACTYTGGAGAAGTAGTTCTCGTTGTAGCAAGTGTCAGTCAAATGCTTATGGCTGCAGAACAGTAGGGTCTGCAACCCAACCGTTTTCTCTAAAAAATCTTCGTTCTCTAGAGAAATATTATATTGTAAGCTTGGAGGCTTTCACCTCTGACAACACAAGCTGATTAAAAGCTGCTCAGGAGACAGGCTGTTTCCTTCTGCGTGCCTTTAAAGTGGAAGGTCTGGCCCAGAAACCATGCGAGTGCYTCTATGATCTTGAAACTACATGCCTTAAGATGTTGCAGATCTCAGTAAAACAGTGCAAGGCTGACTTAGAGGTGCTGTCTAAGGTCAGATCTGAAATATATTTCCCGTAACTGTATGAAATCTGTGTTTGAAATGGAAATTTTCGATGCACAAATTCAGCTCCCTTAAACCTAGAGAAGCAAGCTTGTGCAACCCGTTTCATGCACATCCCATGGCTTTGGGGATCTTGACCTGGGTTACTGCGTGAACACAGAGCCTTTAATTTCTGCTTTGCCTCAACCCCAGGGGCACCTCATTGCTGCCGATTCCTCAGGTTATCTTCAAAACCTGAAATAATTGCCGAGAAAGCACTGCCAGAGATGCATTAAGCAGGAATAAAAAGCCCCGCTGAACTGATTCCACCAGTGCAAGCCCCAAGGGGACGTTTTAGTTAAGTGATAACTTTAAAGGCAGTTGATACTCTTAAGAAAGCGCAGCCAAGCCAACAGGGGAGCTCTAAGCAACCAACTGGAGCGGTTAGGTGAGGGCTTGCCCCGGTGCCCCTAGCCCAGCGCTCGGAGCGTGCACGCGCATCTCCTGCAAGGGTCCGGTACTTGGAGCTCGCTGCGTGGTGGACACCTCTGCTGCGGCCAAAGTCGCGAAGAACGGCTGGCCGGGGAAGATCCCCCTCGCTCCGTCCGGCTACGTGTATTCTGTCGGGGACTCCTCTTTCCCGGGAGTATCTCCTCTCTTCTTCCGAAGCCGTACGCCTCCTCCCTTTGCAGGGAGGAACGAGCCCGCTTGTTCGGTAGGGGGTTGGAAGGCTGCTTCTGCCTTCGGGGACCTTCCGCGGCTCGCTGCAGCCCACCGCGCTAATCTGCAGCCTGTCCAACTCCCTGGAAATTATCTTTCCGCAGAATAAGCACGCAGCCGCAGCAGGGCATTTTTGTTTAGCGGAGAGAGGACAATAGGGATTCGAAATGCCCCTTCCCGGCGCTATCGTCTCGTCTGAGCAAATCGCCTGCAAACGCCTCGGTTCAGGCCGCCGCTAGAGGAACACAAAAGCAGCCCATTGCTCCAGCTCCGCTCCATTCTTGTGTTCATTTTTAACTCGGAAGCGAAATTGATTTCTTGTCCGATTTTGCACGCATGCCAGCGGCGTGCTCCAGGGTCTGAAACCTTTTACGCTGAGTTTCAGCCCATTGCTGCTTCCTGTGGGTGAGATATAAATACACCTCTAAATTAAAAAAAAAAAAAAAAAAAAGGCATATAATAGGAATGCCAGAAGGTCTGAGAGTTAATGGATACCTCTATAATAAACCTGGGTTTGGGTTTGTTCAATCTTTAATGCAGTCATAATGCTAAAACGTAGAACAAAATGAAGATAAAGTCATGTGGGCTTACGAGAAACTAGACTGGAAATGCTTTTTTTTTTTTTTTTTTTTTCCTTGAGTTTGCTGGACTCTCACATATTTCTAAGCCCGTTGTAAACTCTCACTTTCTCCCTAGTGTTTTCTTCACTGTGCCAGTCGAGTACAGTTTGTGGCTGGCTTTCCTTAGCCATTGATCAGGGCTTGGAGAGTAATCGCTGACACAAGGAAAAGGAGTGGTTGTAAAGGCTATGGAAGTTGCTCCAGGACTTGGGATCAGAGAAGGGTTTAGGTGGGAAGGGAGCTCTGCTGATCTAAGTAGGGCCACCCTGACAGCCAGCTCAGGTTGCTCGGGGCCTCGTCCAYGCAAGCGTTGACCATCCCCAGGGATGCAGGTGGCACATCGTTAGCCACAGCCTTTGCTTTTCCCTCTGCAAAGTGTCTCCTGCGTCACAGGGGGGATCCTGCTTGTACTGATGTYGTCCTTAGCAGCTGCAGATGGGAACCCACCCCTGAACTTTGGGAACTTTGGGATGGGAACTTTGCCCTGTCTCTGTCGCTGACCGGCTCTCCTTCGCTTTTGGTCTCTCTTGGCAGATTTGTAAAGCTCAAGAGTCGAAGGTGGCCGCTTCGTACTGCAGCCCCGCAGTGCCAGTCCACTTCAACATCCAGCAGGACTGTGGGCATTTTGTGGCCTCTGTCCCCTCCAGCATGCTGCTGGCCTCGGATGGGGGCAAAAGCGTTCCTGTGGATGGCCTCCGTCCCTCCCGCCCCGCCAACGAGCACGACTGCGTGGTGGTCATCACCCGGGAGGTGCCGAGCCAGACCACTGCCGACTTCGTGAGGGACTCGGTGGCGTTGCACCAGGCCAAGCCTGAGCTGTATGAACGCCGCGTTTGCTTCTTGCTCCTCCAGCTCTGCAATGGCCTGGAGCATCTCAAAGAGCATGGCATCATCCATCGCGACCTGTGCCTGGAGAACCTCCTCCTTGTCCCCTGCAAGCCCCCCATGGGCTGTGCGAAAGCCAAAGATGACAAACACTTACCCCGCCTCATCATCAGCAATTTCTTGAAAGCCAAACAGAAGCCAGGAGCTGGAGACTCCAAACTGAAGAAGAGCCAGGCCCGGCTGGCCCCGGAGATTGTGTCGGCTTCTCAGTACAAGAAGTTTGATGAGTTTCAGACTGGCATTCTCATTTACGAGCTGCTGCACCAGCCCAACCCCTTTGAGGAGAAGGTGCACCTCAGGGAGCAGGAGTACAGCCCTGAGGACCTCCCTGCTCTGCCCAGCCTGTCCATCTACTCGCGGGGGCTCCAGCAGCTGGCCCACCTGCTGCTGGAAGCGGATCCCATAAAGCGCGTGCGGATCACCGAGGCCAAGCGGATGCTGCAGTGTCTGCTCTGGGGGCCCCGGAAGGACCTCGCCGAGCAGCCCCTCAACCACGAGGAAGCCCTCCGCCAGGCGCTGCGGAACTGGGTCGACATGAAGCGTGCCCTGCTGATGATGAAGTTCGCCGAGAGGGCCGTGGACACGGAGCGGAGCGTCGAACTGGAGGACTGGCTGTGCTGCCAGTATTTAGCGTCCACCGAGCCCGCCTCTCTCTTGCACACGCTAAAGCTGCTGCAGCTGCTCTGACCTCGGACGTGTGTCTCGGAGGCGGCCGAGGGCTCCCGCTTTCCTCRCGGCTAAAGGTACGGAGCCCCGTGTACGTGAAAGGCAGGAACGTCCGCTGTGAATGTGCGTTTAGCTCCTGCCCTGCGCTCCGATCCGCATCAGACTTATTTGCTGCCTTGAGCACTGTCAATTGCGAGCAGGCGAAACTGGGAACTCACCCCGTTTTGGGGTGGGGATTTTTTTTTTTTTTAATGGTATGGTAGGTCTGTGGACTAATAAACTCCTGCCTGTGTGTGTGTGTGTGTTTCTAATGAGCATGATATACTGGAGATGATTTCTGCGCCCGTGGACCATACCTTTGCTTTCCTGCCCGCCCCAAAAAGCATCAGCGTCTCTTTGCCTGGAAACAAGGTCCGCTCACCAGGGGCGAGCAGAGTTGTCCCCGTTCTCCTGGGGAACAAGAGCAACTCGGGTAATGCTCCTTTGCAAGGGAGGACGGGGAGAGGCTTTCACGTTCACGGGTCTTTGCTTTTGGCATCTGTTTTGCATCTCTCTTTAGAAACAAAAAAAAACCCACGGCTCGTTTCTGTGTCTAGCCTGTCCTTTCTGCTGTGGGTAGCTCAACAGCCTCTGCCTGTTCCTGGCTCTGGATGCTAATGCAGCATCCCCGTCCTGCGCAGTGTTGCAGCCCTGCAGGCTGCTGATCGAGAAGAGAGGGCTGGGCTGGGCTGGGGCCGTTCACAGGGATGATGCCGCGTGCTGGGAATTACCCCTTGTAAAGTTAATGAAATGGAAAGTCCCCAATTCGCCTCCGAGGCCCCGGGGAGAAAGTCGGGGCCAGACTGCTCTGCTTTCCCCGGCCCTCGGAAGGGTGTCGGGCTGCTTTTGCCCTCTTCCACCCCCAACGTGAGGCAGAGCAGAGCTGTCCTGCTCCTGGGCCCAATTCTGCTGCCTGCGGAACAGGGGCAGGATCAGGGCACCTTGAGAGAGCCCAGCAGCAGGCAGCTTCACTCAGGCTCATCTACCCTCTTCCAGCTCAAAACGGGGAGAAATGCATGAGTACTCTCCTCTAGCCTTGATTCACCTCCAGAACCAGCGTGATATCTTGGAGGAATTTTAAATCCCCCCCCCTTTTTTTTTTTTGACACTTTGTGTGAATCTTTTCCAGGCCTCTCACCTGGATCGTTATCTGTTTGGCTGCAATTGCTGCTGATGGGAGGGAACGGTTCCTTGGCTGGGCACCCATTTGTGATGGATTTCCCCCCGATCCCTGCAGGGAGAAAGCTTTGCACGTCCCTGCCTGCTGAAAGAATGCAGGATGGCTCCAGCTGTGGTCGGCAGCGATTTTTTTTTTATATGTTGGCTTTCTCGCATCTGACTCTTGTGTCCGCTCCCCTCCAACATAGGCATGACTCAGGAGCCTTCTGGCTCGTGAACACTGCTCCATGGAGCATCTTGGACACGTTGCTGTTGAAAGCCTGGCCCTGGCCTGCTGCACGTGGTCTCACATGGACTGTGGGAGTGATTAAACAGCTGGAAAACCTGCCTGAAGGAGCCCGGCCTGTTTTGCATAGATAGGATGAAGAAATGACTGGATTTGTAAGCATGAATGTGGGGCGCAAGTTGGAGGCAGCTCTGCAGGACAGCACCAAAGGTTGCAGAGAGAGATGGAGCCGTGACAAAAACAAACTTAATGTCAGCTGTGCTGGCCACAGGGAGATATAGTTTATTTGAGGCAAGTGGCTTGCAAGGCTTGGGCTGGGCACTCAGCAGGACCTAAGAAGTGGCCAAACGTCCAGCTGGCCCACATAAATAACGCATGTTCAGATCCATTTGGCATGCTAGGTTTCAGCTTAGTGACAACCACCGGCCCTGATGCAGGTGTCGTCTTGGGCAGGCTGGGCCGCCCCTAGGTGGTAGCCCTGCTGTGCCTAGCTGGCATCCTTGGCACCCCCGTGGCCAGGATCCTCTGCAAGGATGGTGGAGGGGAGAGAGCATCTTTGTCCCCAGTAAAGCAGAGGGGAAGTGCCCTGGGGACCTGGCATGTCACCAGCCTGGGGGATTGCAGGAGAGCGCTAACTGGGGGCCATAGCTCAGGGTCCGCACGCCGCGGGGAAGGGGCCAAGGGGCAATTGCAGGCTGAACATCACAGACCCGTCTATCCCGGTGGTACTGCTGAGTGGGGAAGGGGCTGCTTCTTGTCTCCTGCTGCCCCCAGACAGACTGCCAGCCCCTTTCCCTGTGCCCAGGCTCCTGGCGGCCTTTGCGTGCAAGAAAGCTGGCAGGCCATGGCTCCCTGCACCCACCTCCCATCCCCATGGAAGTCAGGTCCCCAGGAGCTGGACAGAGTTGTTGACCGGTGCATTTATAGCACAGATGAGTTTGGTAGGGGAGTGTTGCTTTCTTACCTGGGGTGAGGCCGAGGCCCAAAGCCCCAAGGCAAATACAGGGTAGTCAGTGCTGCTGGGAGCTCTTCTGCTCGGTGGTCCTGCGACCTCTCCTGCCCTGCCTGAGAGCATCCCTCGAAGCTGGGGGGATATCGCAGGAGCCAAAGCCACCCCGGTTCTCCCATTCCCTCCCTGTCTGTGAGCTGCTGTTATATGAGGCTGCTTGACAAATAGCCTTCTTGCCTTGTGTGCTCATGTGTGTGGGGACATTCCCCAGCTGGCAGCACAAGGTAGCTGAGGATGTGGTCAATTCTGCTTTGGTTTCTTGGTGAGCAGCAGCAGCAGCAATGCAAGGCTGTAAGAGAGGGGAAGGATGCTGTTGGAGGAAGTCCAGAGCAGGTGGAGTTCGGAGAAGCTCTCGGACTCTACGGCCACCAGGATGTAGGAGACGATGAGCTGGGTGCAGAGCCAGGTTGCACCATGGTAGAGGAGCTTTGCACCACGTGATGCAGCCCGTGAACGGAGGAAGGGATGGATGCGGTAGTCGGCCTCCACCATGATGGCCCAGCATAGGAAACCAAAGACCTGTCCAGGTTGGAGGCCGTGCCACCAGGCGGAGAAGGCAAAGGTGGCGAGGAGCGGCTGGGCAGGGCAACGCTGGAAGATGAGTCTCCTCAGCCAGCGGGACGTGCTCTTGTTCCAGGTTCGAGCAAAGACAGCCACGCGGTTGGTGGTCTCCAGCACCCACAGGTCGCTGCCCGAAAGGTCGCCTTGACCTGCCTCCGGCCCAAAGCCTGCTGCCTCGAGGAGGGCCTCATCCAGCATCCAGTGCGAATAGTAGGCCAGCTTGAAGAGCAGGGCTTGTGTCCACATGCTGTGCACACAGCTGAGGCCAGCGCAGCCCTGCATGGTGGCCAGCTGACCTTCCAGTTGTGTGCGCAGCACCTGCAGAGCCAGTGCACAGAGGCATCTCCGGCCAGCAGCCCCCAGCGGGCAGTGGGAAGTGCCCGGGAACTCTATCTGTGCCCGAAACCTCCTGAAGGAGCACAGGGGACCTCCTAGGAGGGCCGGAAAAAAGAGCAAGTAGCTACAGAGAGGCAATGCTCGCTGCAAAAGCCCCTGGCTGGGCTGGAGTGTCACGGTCCCTTCATGAACGTCCAGCGCCAGAGATGTGACTTTCTGGGTCAGCAGCATGACGGCAGAGAGGATGACGGCAGACCTGGAAGGAAAGTACCCAGGAGCTGCCGGGAGTCTTTTGAAGGGAGCATTGCAGGCACAGCAGCAAGGCTGTACGTGGAGGACGTACCTCCCACATCCCCACCGTGCACAGGCGAGGTGGCGAGGGGAGGCCAGCTGCTGGGGAACAGCAAGCTCGCTTGGCTCAGGGGCTCTCCGCCCTCCTGAAATGCCTGGGAGGGCTCCAGGCTCTCCGAGGGGGAGCAGGAGAGAGGCAGAGCAGGAGGGGGTTACCTGACATCCTGTGGGTCCAGCTCCTGGCTCCTCAGACCCAGATGGCAGAGCGTCTGCCAGGACATCTGGAGGCTGAAGGCCCAGGTGTGGACATGCGCTGGGCTGGCAGAGAGGAGGATGAGCACGGAGCCGGCCATGGGGATGAGGAGCAGCACAGCGTAGCTGCCCATGGCTTGGCCGGCAAGGAGGCATCCTCCAGCAAGCAGGGAGATGTACCTGGAAGGGAAGGGATGCCCTGTGGCTGGCCGTTAGGAGAAATGAGGCTTGAAACTCCTGCTCTGCGTTGACGGTGGGGCTTCACCCAGGGCCAGCAGCCTCCCTGGTACCCCTGCAGTTTGTCCCTTAGCCTTCCATGGGGCCAAGAGGCCATTGGGGCCGTCGTGGCTGCACGTGGCAATGGGGGGGGGACTGGGACGGGTGTTGCTGGCCCTGCTCCCTGCTTCCCTGCTCCCCATGCTAGTCATGCCCGAAGCAGTCCCCATTCTCCTGCCCATGCACTCATGCTGATGCACCCCTAAACCCCTCTTTGACAACACAAGAGTGTCGGACAAGGCTGTTTTGGCCTTAACTACCCCAAACCAACCCCACCGTAGAGAGGGGATGAGGGACAGCTCACATTTGAGACATTACAAATGCCCCTAGCCGTGTCAGTCAGGTCTCGATGTCACGCGCCCTGCTGCGCCTCCGGCTGGGAGAGCCCCTGGAAGCTGTCAGCGGTCAGCTCAGCCGCGGGGGGGCAATGACCACATACCGGGCAGTCGGAGAGAGGCGCCCCGAAGCACTGAGGTGGTGGAAGAGAGCAGCGAAGGGGAAAGCCGCCAGCTGGTACGAGGCCACGGGGCAAAGGACAAGCAGGTTTGCCCAGCGCATCGAGCCACTTGCTTCTCTGATGGCCTCCGACGCCTGGAGAAAGGACCGAGCCGCGGGCTGCTCTGGCTCCTCTTTATATGTGGTGTGACCACACCACAAACTGCAAAAAAAAAAAAAAAGGAGCGGGGCCAAGGAAACGGAGGTATCTGCAGGAAGAGGAGCACAGTGTTTGCGTTCGTCAGCGCTGACTCCTTGAAGCACCTCTGTCCCAAGGTTTGTGTGCGGGTGGAAAAAATTTAGGCTTGGTGTTTGCTCTGCCAGACGCTTGAGCCATTGCCCTGGAGTGAGAGCGAGCCGCCAAGATAAGAGCAACCAACTCTTTGGGTTGCCACGTGCATCAGGCTGGGGTGCATTTCAGAGCAAATCCCCAGTCACATCCAGGGATTTATCAGGCTTGGTCCTTCCTCTCAGCTCAGCGCTTCACCCTCAGGAGCTGCGGCCTTCTCCCAGCTCTTGCCCTGCTTGTCATGGGGTGGCTGTGGAGACCTCCTGGCATTTACACCCCTGGTCGCAGAGAGGAGAAGACGGGCCCTGCTGCTCCGCAATGGGGCCCCAGTACTCAGACCAGGCCACAGGGCTTTTTCATTTACCAGAAATAGTTCTATTCTTCCCAAACAGTTTTTCTTCAAGAAAATAAAGAAGCACAAAAAAACCGGAATCACTGGGCTACGTGTCACGGTAGAAGTTAGTTGTTGCTGATAAACTCTTTAAACCACACATTCATTCAAGAAAATAAATGCAGTCTGGGAAGGCAAAAGCTCCTCTTTTTGACCAGATGTGAAAAGTGATTTGAAAACTGATCTCTGGGGTGATCTGGAGTGAGTTACTATTGCTCCCCTGATGTCAGCCACAGTATTTCATGCTAAACTGGCAGAAAACCCAAGAAAATCAGCCTGCAAGACTTCACTTTTTTTTTTTTTTTTTGGTTGGGGGGGGGATGTAGTTAGAAAACCCAGAAAAGTCAAAAGAAATGGAAACATAGCTTTTTATTAAAACTTGGTTGATATCTGCTTTATTTTAGGCATATGAAAAGGTAAGTTCAGTGTCATTGCAAAGAGAAATACTATGACATTTCCCTCTGGAGGAAAAAAATAACATGTTGGAGGGGTAGAAGAAAAAAGGTTTTCCCCTTCCTGAGATGAATGCTTCAAAATATTTAGTCTTTTGATCATCATGAAAGAAATCTTAATTTTAAAAATAGATGAAGTCTGACATTTCTGAACGTCTCTACTCTCTAACAGCTTATTAAAATCAATAAGTTTTTCACAAGATTAAGTGACTCTGTTTTAATACATTTGGACTGGTGGAAATTCTAGTATTTGAGCAGTTGCTTTATTTTCATTTAAAGCTGAACCCCCAAGACTGTCTCAAATATGCAAGAAAACTGCTCCACCTAGAGAGCAAAGGATTCAATTTTGCAAAGTCTGCACTTAAAATCGGAAGATGAGTTGGGGCATCCTGAGCTGTTTCTGAATTACTCTTTTGCCTTGGCTATCTCTGGGTTCCCATATTGGACACGGTCAGTATGGAGCATTTTTAAAAAGTGATGTAAAATGTTGGTTACGCCTTTGATTTCTGAATCCCTTGGAGTTTCACCTACACTGCTGGCATCTGTGGGACCAAAACCCCATGGGAAAAAAAAATGACTTGCAGCAAATGCTGCAGAGAAACTGGCTCTTTGTTTTGCCGTATTTGTGCAGGGTGTGTTTTAAGAACAGGTTGTTAGGTGTTTGCAGTGTGTATGCGATAACGCTGGAGAAAAGCTTCTTCCATGCCAATTTTGGCATGCGTGGCATGCAGCAGCAGCCTGGTTTCACAGGATTCACCCTGCCAGGTCCATGGAGGCCAGCATTGACTTTGCTGAGCAAATATTTTTCAAGACCTTTGCAGTAGCTATTCAAGCAACTCAGTGCTATGGTTCTGCAAAAATGCCCTTGCTTTTCAGGAGGCAGAAGTGACTTTCCCCAGTAGCACTGGAAATGTTGTGACACACTGCGCAGTCCTCTCATTTTATACCAACAGATGCTAGGCTGTGGAAACGTGGTCTTGTAGTGTGCGTATGAGCCACAGGGAAGCATGAGAGAGAGCTTTAATTGCTTCATTACTATGTACTACACAAGAAACAACCCTGTTCCTTTCTGAAGGATGAATTGCTTGGAAATGCAGCAGGCGAGAAGAGAGGGATGAGCACCGTCAAGGCAAACGCTGGGCACAAACTTGGAACAGATGCAACTCAGATGTGGTACAGCCTTGGACTAGTGTCCGGAGGCTTGATAGTTGCTTTCTTGGTGGAATATAGTACTGTTCTGGGAACAGTTTTGCTTGCCTATTGTAATGCAGCCTGCACTAATTTGCTGCAGGACGCATTGCGAAGTGAAGGACGTAAATCAAAAGCAAAAAAAAAAAGGCATTTTAAAGAAAAAGTCAGACTGGTAGGGTTTGTCTTTTCTCTAGAGAAAAGCACATAAATAGGAAGGAAGCAAACTCATTAAAATAGGGTCCAGGATGCTTGGACTGAGCTCCTGTCTCAGACTTTGTGACCTTGGGAAAGCCACTCAATTTACCTGGCAATTCCTATCTACCAAGAGGGATGGTATTTTCTGCCTCCCTGTGGTATTATAAGGCGGAATCCATCAGAAACCTTGGGACTTAAATTCAGCTGGGATGAGCAGGACATGAAAGTACCTAAATAAAAAAAGGAATTAACAAATAAGCATAATGGTTTATTAAAACACAAAAACGTAAAAATCCTTCTTTTGCTCTCGAGTGCCAGCCCCCCACTAGCTCTGTGCTACTTGTTGCCATGACTGATTCGCTGGCTGTAAATGGCACATTGCTACTTTTGTCGATGGCCTTTTTCCCCCCTGGATAAAAGGCTGGTTGTTTCATCCCAGTAGTGGAGGGTCTCTGGAGGTCTCGTCGAGGTCTGAGAAGGTCATATGTGCCATATGGTAAGGTAGCTTTGAGCTAGGTCCCACTGGCTAGTGAGTGCTCTTGGCTGGCTCTAGACCTTCCAGGGACATCTAGTCAATGGAACATCAACAGGGACTTAGGTGGGAGTTAGGGAAATGAGATAGAATTCAAAAGCTTGGCTTTGGTTTGGGTAAAGCCCGTCTTCCTGAATGGCCGGCCTCATTAAACGGCCTCCCTCGCTGAACAAACAGCCTGGCCTTAATGCTGAGCTGGGCTTGACTGCTAAGCAATAGCCCCACACCTTCTGCAAGTGGAAATGGAGGGGAGTTGATCCAGAGTCCCTGCTGGTGATGAGGGATCTGTTGACAGTTAGTCTTCTGCATAAAGGTAGGCTGAAACTGTGAATGTGGTGTTTCCTATGCCTTAGATAAATAGACTTTGCGAAATGGTGACTAATTTTTGCCTTGAAAATTTCTCCCTTCAGATCCACCATGTTCCCTGGTGAGGTGTGCTTGAACACAGAAGGGAAAAAAAACAAGAGCTGCTCATGAGACAGAGACCCAAGGCGAAGGTGATGATCCTAGGGATATTTGGCACAATGAGAAGGATCTTGGGGATCCCTGTGGAATAATGGTTCAGCACTGCAATGGAAGAGGATCTCCTCCAAGTAACTTAGCCCAGAAGTTTGATTCTGGAAAGGGAACCAGGCAAGTGGAAGGCTGTTTCACGGAGCAGAGTCGCTGAAATCTCCACCGGGGCAGACAGTCTTGGCATTGTGTTTGCAGTACACATCATGTCTGCAGTATGCATTCTGCTCGCATTCTTGGCAACTTTTTGGCTTTGGACTGTGACACAGCCCTTCTGATCATTTTTTGGTGAAAGCACACTTTGATTTTCAGTTTACATTGAGGTGGGCTTTCTTTCCCCAGCTTCACAACGGAAATCACAGTGTTGATTTATAAGCGTAGATTTGGAGAATGAAGGCCTGCAGAACAAATGACCTTTAAACTCAGCAACCAATGTGAACTAAGAGATGTTCTGCATAGAAATCAGGTCCTTGCAGTCCAAATCCTTCTGCTGCACATTTTGTGTGAACATTGCTGTTTCTGCCTATTACTACAGGGAACACAAAAAGTGCAATCTGGGCAGTGGGAGACGCTTATCTCTTCCTTCTTGTTGGAGTGCATGGTTCCAAACAAGCTTGTGTTTACGCACTCCTCAAAGTGCACTGAACGCATTTACACTGATGTCTGCAGGAAGCATCACCAAAAATGTCCCTTCATCCTCCTATTCAAGCAGAATAGCTTGTGAAACGGTGCAGGCGTCTGATCTGCTTGCTGCGAACAACACAGGCACACACACAAACCTAAGCAAGACTACAAGGACATTCCATTTAGTTTCAAATTAACCATAACGCCAAAGTTCAAAGTCATGGTCCTGAGTACTAAGCCAATTTGGCAGCTCATGCGAGATGTTTCTCTCTGCTCCAGTTCAGTACAGGGGTGGCTTCAGTGTTTGAGTTTTCTGGGAATGCGATAAGCATGGTGGTGCCTTCTACGAGCACATCAGTCCAGTCTTGTTGCTGATTTTGTACAGTGTAGTGTACGACTAACTGGGCTTCAGTGCCAGATGGCTGCAAAGCATTTAAAAGAAATCTTTGAAAAATAGTATGGTAAGATAGGTGGTAAGTCTTGCTTGTATTTTCCTGCACCTTTTTACCAGGACATATCGCTTGTAGTTTCCATTTTCTTTCTTTCTTTTTTTTTTTTTTCCTTTCTTTCAACTCTTGCATTGCCAGATGTCACCCAGAAATTTATAGCATTTGAACTGCTTGCCACAGGACAAAACTTGTTTGAAGCCTTCAGTCAAACTGCTGTCTTCAGTTAGCCATTTGCCACCAGCGTGTTTCTGCAGCTTTTTCATTTTTAGTATTTTGCTGCCACCTTTTAAATTTATATGACAAATGATACTGGGAATAATGTCAACAACAAAAAACAACAGTTAAAAGAGTTACTAAGCCATTCAGTTTTCTGGCTCGCTGCTTGCTTGAATGACATGAATACAGGTACAGCAGAGCACAGAGGGGCTCCTCTCATTTAGTGTGTGCTCTTTCCAGCAACAACCTTTTTAACTCCTCTTGAGCACATCCAAGTATCGATTACGGGGTACCCAGCACTGCTGGAATAGTTGGAGGGGCGCACTGGTATCGTCTACCCAGATGGGACCCCTTTCACCTTGGGATTTAAACCCTCACACAGTTTCTCTGACTTCGAGAATACTGGATAGATCAAAGCTTGGCTCAAAAGCAGAGGGATATCTTTTGAGTCAYTGAAGTTCATTCAGTTTACCATGGGACCTGCAGTTGATAAAGTGTTAGGAGATGCCATAAAATGCCTATGTACCTGTTGTCTTCATGAGCYGTGTAAGGAAGACAAGTGGCTTAAAAGAAGAAAGACATAGAGTTTGTTGCTTTTGGCTATACTATCCATCACTCGTTCATGAAACTTTCAGATTGTTTTAGAAGGWGAAACTATGGAGGCTTGCAAGTTCAGTCTGCTGAATTTATCTGGAGGCGAGGAGAAGAAGCTGCAGATAACCAGACCYGGAGCCTGACCAAAGCTAGAAATAYTTGCTAGGACCTAGCTCTGTTTGTCTCATCAAGTCCATCTCAAAGAGCAGGTCCTTTGGTTAATATACGCACGGGTATGGAGCAATGGTAACAGTTTGTGGATGATGGCGCTTTGCAATTCCCTTGTGCAGTGGTGTTCATTGGGTGAGGCTGAAATAAAATGACTTAGCAACAAATAGGCGTGATGGCAGTCCGCGATAGTTGGTATGTTTTGGATGTGACCAAACGGTGTATGTGTTACTCAGTAAAAGGGCATTTGTGAGATGTGTCATGGGGACGTATTTGCTGAAGAGACAATTCCCGTTCTGAGCAGCTCTGCCTCTTTGGTGGTGCTGTGCTGCCCTCAGGTGGGATTTTGGAGAAATAGCCCGATTTTCAGTGTCAGCCTTCACTAAATGAGCACTTTTAAACGGATGTGCTGCGGCTTGGTGTTTTGCTCCGCTCTTCAGTGGGCGTGTTAGAAAGTTCCCCAGGACACCTGCTCCATGTTGAGTTTGCACGGAGAGCCCTTCGGACAAAGCAGCGGGATTACCGTGTAAAAATCAAGGAATTCAGGGAGGGAAGCCAAAGYGATGCTGGTGGTGTTAGTTAATGCCACAGCCACTTTCAGAGTGWTGTGCTGAGGCAAGGGGGAAAGAGGACATGTGTGCTCCAGTGAGTACTTTTTGATACTGAAAAATGTGGTCAAAGATCAAAGGTGGAGASAGACGTGTGCACTGTACTGCTCACTGTGCAGTCCTCCAACAATGTCAGATCAGCTTCTCTGGGTACTAGCGACAAGTGAAACCTCGCCTAGCAGTGGTGGCATGAGGTCCAACTCTGGCCGTGAAAGGCAAATCAAGGCGTAAAGCCRTCACAGAGAAGGTGCTGTGCTGAAACTGCATCAGAGGCTTGGCTCATAGGCAGCCTCCAACACATCAGGTCCATACAGACCCTCTGGCTGCACAAGCCTCTGGGGWCAAGCCCTGTCCTGGAGCTGGTTTGAGAGCAAAGAGGGAGCATCTCTTTTGTTAGGTGCCATTGARGCAAAGGGTTTCCCAGCCTCCATTTCCTCTCACAGATGGTCTCAAGGTCCAAGTGCTGATCTCCCTTGTAAAGCTCACTTAAGGAGCCACCCCCTTCCCACACCCAATTTCCTCTAGCTAATCCAGCCTCCCTCCCCAGTCAGGACTAGTAACATCAACCTCCTACCCCTGCCCCAGGTTCCTAATTAAGCCAATTAGTGCCTGGGAGCTTATTTAAAGGCTCTTCCCAGGGGGCTGCTGGTGCAGGTGCTGCTCTGCTTTGTGCTGGAGCTCCATCCCTGCTGGTTGCCCRGAGAGGTTGTGGGGTCTCCATCCTTGGAGATCTTCAGAGGTGGTCTGGACATGGTGCTGGACAACGTGCTCCAGGTGACCCTGCTTCAGCAGGGGGGTTGGCCTAGCAGATCTCCAGAGGTCCCTTCCACCCTTTTGTCATGCTGTGATTTGGGTKGGAATTGGGGAGGGGAGAGCCTGGGCTCCTCCTGCCCCTTGACCTGGGGTTTGGGGCCTCCCCTGCCCCACTGATTTTGCCTTTATCCAACCCAATCTGGTGGCACCGAGGTAGGTTTGAGTCCTCTTCCTGCCCCCCCCCCCCCAGCCTCTCTGCTTCTGCCTACTTGGGAGAGAAAAGCTGTRGTGTGGGGGTTGTCTGTGATCCCATCATGGTTGCAGAGGGGCCTGTCCCAAAGCGAGGAGCTGGGTGAGTCACGCAAGAGGGGTCGGGCTGGAAAGAAGCCAACCTCATGGGCTATTTACCTGCCCCCCCATCCCTCTGCCCCCCACAAGGTGGGGAATCCTCTGGGAGCAGAGTGCTCAGGCCCCCAAAGCCACCTTGGGGCCAAATGGGGACCAGGAGGGACAGAAAATGGTGAATGAAGGGATCTGGGGGGTAAAGAAAGCCAGATGGGGGCATTGGGGAGAGGGGGCACAAAACCTGCCCTCAGAGGCAGCACGGGAGCTCCCAAAAGAGAAATGGAGAGATCTAGGAGGCACAAAAAACCAAGCAGAGGGATCTGGGAGGGGGGCACAAAAACGTGGAAGGAGGGATCTTGGGTGGGCACAAAGCCAAAGCTGGGGGGGTACCAGGATTTGGGGAGCCCCCGTGAGGCCACCCTGGACCTGCTGCCCAGTGCCCAGAGTTTGTCCAGGGGCTCCTTGTTCGTCCATGCAGGTCTCCTGCCATCTTTGCTTGCCTTCCCGRTTATTGGGATGGACTGTTCTTGGCCTTGGAGGAGGTGATCCTTGAATATGGACCAGCTTTCTAGGACCCCTCTTCCCACTAGGCCCCTATCCCCTGSGCTTCTTTCAAGCAAGTCCCCGAAGAGGCCACAGTTGCTTTCCTGAAGTCCGGGGTTGTAATCCTCCTTCTTGCGCTGCTCTCAGGGTCCTGAACCCCACCACCTCATGGTCACTGCAGCCAAGGCTGCCCCCAACCTTTATATCCCCAGCTGGCCCTTGCTTGCTCGAAGGTACGAGGTCCAGCAGAGCATGTCGTCTTCTTGAGGACTCCTCTATCATATCACCCGTAGCTGGAAGTTGTCACTGATGCTCTCCAGGAACCTGCTGGTTTGCTTGTGCCCTGCTGTGTTGTCCCTCCAGCAGTTATGAGGGTGGTTCAAGTCCCCCCTGAGGATCAGCGCCTGTGAACAYGGGGCTCCTACTGGCTTTGGTACTTTCCAGGTTGCCACGGCAGTATCTTTGGTGCTCACTTGGAAGAGCAGCAGGGGTAATCGTCCGAGGGGTGGACAAGCTGTGGCAGTCTCTCCACAGCACTGTGGATCCAAGCCCCCAGCAAGCAGCAATCGTCTCCAGGTGACAGGKGAGGTCTGCAGATGAGCGCCTCTGTCAYTTGCAGCAGGCACTAACCCACCGCAGTCACTCACCACTTCCTCCACCCCAAGAACGACTGAACATTAGTGTCGTAGAAAGCTGCTAGCAGCGATTTGGTTCAGAGCGCCCTTATTCCCACGCACCGGCAGCAGCAGGGGAAGTGTGCCTGATGCACAGGTCAGGCAGAG
>NW_020450835.1:24802-26453 GCF_003343035.1 Apteryx rowi | reverse complement strand
AGCTATATCTCTGATTAATTGTGCACATATTCCCTTAGACATATACCGTTGACCAAGTCTGGGACTAGGACTGGATCCAGCTGCACCTAGACTCCTTTCCAAAGGAGTTTAGAAAGCAAGGGGGTCCTTTCTGAACCTCGTGACTCAACGAGAGAGATTCCTGCGCACACACTCCTTTAGACATGAACCGTTGACCAAGTCTGGGACTAGGATCAGATCCAGCYGCACCCAGGCTCCTCTCCGAAGGAGTTTAGAAAGCAAGGGGGTCCTTTCTGAACCTCGTGACTCAACAGGAGGGTCTCTGTTGCGCATGCATCTGACCTTGTCCTTCATGCAGTAAATAACTGAGTGAACCTTGCCAATCAAACCTCGTTAAATCGTTCTTATTTACAACTGAACTTTGTTAAGTCGCTGTCTTACCGCAATAAACGTAGTGCTGCTTCCCTCTTACAAGGGGAGTGCATCGCTCCTTCCGCGACACAGGGTCTCTCAGCCAAGCAGGAGGGGACGTGAGCGGAGGGAGAGCAAGGAGGGGCTCTCCCCTTCCCCACTAGACACACTCTCCCAAAGACAGCCGCTGACTGTGGGTCCTTCTGCCGATTCCTTCCCTTACTCCTGCAGAGGCAGAGAGGAGCTCGCTCGCGCGCTTGCTCGCTCTCTCAGGCCTCTGAGCCCATCGCCCTCGTATTGCCCAAGCCCTGCCTACAGAGAAAGCGAAAGAAGGAACATGCAAGAGCGAAAACACGTGGATGGGAGTGCCTGGCCTGGGGCTGGAAGGACTTTGCTTTCCTCCCCTGGGGTGAGGTTGTGTTGGCTTTGAGGGGGTGCTGGCTTTGTGTCYAATTCGGGGTGGGCTGTGCCTCCTCTTCCCGCTCTGAGTGTCTCCTCGGCGCAGCCTTTAGCTGAGGGCAGCGGTTCTGGCTGCCCCGGGTGGCCTGGGGACGAGTTTGCCTTGCTGCCGGGAAGGCGATGGAGAAGAGCTCAGGCAAGCTGTGGGAAAGGGTCCCCGTCCCTGCTCAAACTCTCTTAGTTTCCAAGTTCCTTTTTATATGACTGGGACTCTGGGCAAACACTGCTTTTGCTGACCTCTGCGAGTCGCACAAGCACAGRACTGTTTCTTCTTTTTCTGCTTCGAAAGTCYRTGCTAGCGAGGGAAGACCGCAGTACCTCCGTATCGCTTCCTCCCTCCCTGTGGTCCATGCAGTTTCTATTCCACGGCCTTGCACGTAGTGTTGACAAACTTCTCCAATCCTGTTAACTCTTTACTCACTCGTCATGCGGTTGACTCTGTTCAAGAAAGAGTGCAAAATGGGAGAGAGTCTGGCAGAGGGCCACCAAGGTGAACAGAGGGCTGGAGAACTTGCCTATGGGAAAGGCTGAAGGAGTTGGCTCTATCGCAGCCTGGAGAAGCTCCAGCTCGTGGGGATCTAATCCCACTCTCCCAATACCTACAGGGGAGTTAGTTAGAGAGGAGCGGAGAGCCCTGTCTTCGTGAGGATGGGAGGTGACAGGAGAAGCAGCAGTGGGCACAGGCTTTTGGGGGGGGGGGTGGAATTCAGTCCGCGTGGCAGGAGCAGCAGGGGTAGCCGGCTGTGCCCGCGGGCTCCCTCCTGCCCTTCCTGCCGTGCTGCAGAACCTGCCGATAGCCAGC
>NW_020450835.1:4848-20422 GCF_003343035.1 Apteryx rowi | reverse complement strand
GCTGGACAGGCTGCTTTGGTGGCCACGCTCTGCCTGCGGCTCAAGCCTTGTGCTGAATTCCTCTTTCTGCTGCTTCGCATGGGGAGAGACAGCCTGTGCTCTTCTTCCAGGTTCACCGGGCACCCACTCGCTGCAGCTGCCATGGCCAGCGCTGAGGCACACTTGGAGGCGGAGGCTCTTCCCCATATTTCTGACGGAGACATGAATGAGATAAGGGCTGCACTAGAGAAAGGAGACCTCACAGCAGCGGCCACAAAAGCACAGGAGATCCTGGCTAATGAAGAAAAGATCCAGCTCCACATTGCTGTAACAGGTGAGTCAGGCTCYGGGAAATCATCTTTCRTCAATGCCATGCGTGGCCTGCAGGACCATGAGGAGGGCGCAGCTGAGATTGGAGTGAYRGAGACAACGATGRAGTGCAGCCCTTATCCTCACCCMCAGSACTCCCAYGTGACTKTCTGGGACCTGCCTGGGATTGGGRCACCCRAWTTCASACCGGACACCTACCTTAAGSAGGTGCAGTTTGACYGCTATGACTTCTTCATCATCATCTCCTCCAGCCGYTTCACATRCAATGMTGCAACTCTTGCARAGGAGATTCAGGCTCRGGGGAAGCATTTCTACTTTGTGCGCTCCAAGGTGGATCAGGACGTGAGCAATGAGCGAAGACTGTACGATGAGGAGGGAGTCCTGAAGGCAAAAGGGAAGMAAGCTACTGAGACCCGGCCACAGCRGTATGATGAGATGGCAGTCCTGGCTAGCATCAGGCAGGACTGTGAAAGGAAGCTGGCACGTCTGGGCATAAGGTCCCCTCAAGTCTTTCTTGTCTGCAGGGATGATTTTAGCATGATGTACGATGGTCCCAGACTGCTGCAAACCCTCCTGGATGATCTGCCAAGTGAGAAGAAACTCAGCTTCCTACGGTGCCTGGACAACACTTCCAAGGAGGTCGTGAGACAGAAAAAGAAGGAGCTGATGAAGTATGTCTGGCTGAAAAGCCTTGCGTCGTGTGGAGCATCCGCTGTTCCCATCCCTGGTTTCTCTACTGCCGTTGACACTGCAATCCTGGTGACATCCCTGAAAGAGTACTGCCGGACCTTTGGCCTGACTGAGGAATCCCTCCAGAGGCTTGCAAATCGAGTGAACAAGCCTGTCGAAGAGCTGAAGGCTGTCATAAAGACCCCCCTGGACCATGATATAAGCATGGATCTTGTAATTAAGCTGTTTACCAGCAACATGGCGAAAGCTGTGCAATATCCTCTGCTTATTTTGAAACCCATCCCCTTGGAAATTATAGGGTTAATATGCCCCTCTGGTGTCTGCAGCAATGGCTTTCCCCACCACGTTCTTACTGTTGAGGAATTTTCTGTCTGATGCTGCTGATGATGCCGAACGTGTTCTGCAGAAGGCTTTAGAGGGGACGACTCAAAAGAGCCACTTGTGGAGCTGAGCACGAACTGTGTGAAAGGAGTGCGTGGAGCTGCCAAGAGCAGGGGGGAGAGGGGCTGAGTCCAGCCAGCTGAATTCTCCACGGGTGGCCAATGCCTTGCTGTGTGGAAGTGCTGCAGGGTGCTCTGCTGGCGCTGGGGAGTGGGGGGAACCGCTGAAGCTATGTGTGTCTTGGCAGCAGGACAGCTCAGGAGGAGTGTGGCCAAGACTGCTCCTGCAGTAGTCTGTTGCTTTCTTGTGAAGCTAGTTAGCAGTAGGTCTTCTATTGGGAATTAACATAGTATTATTTTTTTTATGCCAATGCTTTTCTATTGTCTCCTGTTCTATTAATATTTCTAGTAGTATTGTTCTAGAGTATTTCTACTGTTGTGTGACTGTTTCTACAGCCTTTATGTTAATATTTGAATTATGATTTTCGTTTTCCTTTTAGTGGTATTCCTAGCTTAATTCTTGTCTTTACTTGCCTTTCATGACTGTTCATCGCTTTTAATAGCACTMATGCAAAGATTCCATTTTGTCATGGGTATTTCTGTGATTTTCAACACAATGAAATCTAGGCTCCCTGCCTATGTTGAATCCTCTGCCTACGATGAACACCTGCCCCGGTCTAGAGCCTCCGAAGTCCCGCYGTCGGGTGCACAAGCGCACCAGGCGCGCAGGTCCCTGGAGTATCAGCCCAGGCTCTCAGTCCTTCTAACATCCCTGCCTGGACCAGGAGCACAGGTGCCCCCAGGCTCTCGTGTCACGGGCACCCAGCYCTGCGGCTCCCGTGTCCCACAGCCCCTCTCCAGCTGCTGCTCCTCRGACCTCTCAATGCACCCGCGCACCGAGCAGACAACAACCTCGCACAGAAATACGGTTTCATGAGAAGGTAGCCCAGACTGCGGCACTGGGGCABGGGGTGCGAGCRGACGAGCGCACGGACCAGCTGCTCTCTTGCACCCCGCCTGCCCCTCTTGTCCCCCTTCTCTCCATTTCCCCGTGCCTCTTCTCCTCCCACCCACCTCCATCTCTCCCTTTCTCCACCCTTGTCTCCTTCCACATAAACAACCACCCCCTAATTACTTTCTTCCCCACTGGTCCCCGTTTCAATACCTCCATCCCCAAACTGGACTTTTCTGACACTGTTACTGGGCCATGCCAGCTTTCCCTGGTATCACCCATGTGGTCACTTAGTTGCTAGTGGCCTTGTGAGAGCTCTTCTCTAGGCACTCAAGTCCCTGAATTACGCCAATACGAAGTCGTTCTGAAAATCCCAGATAAGATGTGAAATCTCTTCCTTTTTAACCACTGTAGAAACTCTGCCGATCCAGGCAGTGTCATATAGATGATCACTCTTCTCCCACAAGGGTAGGATCCCTCCATTCAGTGCCATCGCCTTGCAATTCAAACCTGCAGTGATACTATTTTTTGTCCCAGATCCACAAGTCTGTCGCATCTCATTTCCGCTTCAGGAGCGCTGCTGATCTTGACAATCTCATTGCATCCGTCTTCTAAGTTCTGAAATAAATGGAATAAAGGTAGATAAAATCTCTACTGGGTTTCGTTATTTTTTACAGACTGCTCTCTTCACCCTAGCACAGGAGAAACCTCCCAGCAGGGGGAAGCAGATGCCACGTAACGAAAGCCTCATCAAACAGCAGCTTCTTAAAACCGTTGGAACTGCCTGACCTGTGTGAGACCTCCTCAGCACAAATAAAGGAACAAATGTCCAGGAAAACACGTACCCCTGGCCAAAACAAACGACAGACACCATTCATAAGCCAAAGGTGCTTTTCTGACACCCACCACCACATAAAGAAGGCCTCAAAATTTTTGAAGGATGTGAGCAGAAAGGAGATACTGGTGATAGTGAGTGTGGGGTGACCACTGGGCTGAACGTTTGGCTACCAGGTCAGGCGATTGTGGAAAAGGTCATTTCAAGACATTGTTTTTAATCAGCTTGTGCTCTTGACAGGGAAAGGAAATCTTTGTAAGTGTTCTTATTTAAAATCCCACACCAGCGGGATGATGGCATTTTAGGAGGCTTGGAGATGTACTCGGGCGGATGTGAGAAAATTAGTGTCTGGAATTGGAAGCTTTTCTCATGCTTTCTCTAACCCTGCAAGAAATACAAGCTACATGAAAGCTACTCCATAAATGCTTCTTAAATCACTTAACAGAGAAATGCCTGTTTCAGGTGTTGCTATAAAAACCAGTTAAATCATCCAATACAGTTTGTTAACTCCCATGATCTCCTGTGGCCGAGGAACTGGTGAAGTCAGATAGACAAAACTTTCAAAACTGGAAGTGAGTCGGCAAAGACTTCTAGAAAAATGATGAATGATTCATTTCCTTTGGTTAGGAAATGAACCATTTATTGGCAATTTTAGTTAAACTCTGTGTGGATGGAAAACAGAACTGCCTTTAAATAAACAAAGAGAGAACTTCTTTTATTGCTTCAGTAGATCTCCCTTGCATGAAGTCAGCTTTATCTATAGACAGCAAATTGTACTGTTGTTTCTCATTAGCAAACCTGTTAAGATTTTAGAATTTTAGATTTTAGAATTAGTAGGTCTTAGCCTCTCACGCCTTGTTTTTATCAATAAATTGTTGAAAGAGCTTTTCATCTCTCAAAGAGWTTCTAAAATTTGAACAAATTAGTCTCTGAACTGAGCTAATTGAACTACTTGGAATGAAAGAAATATCCTCCACATACCTCTGGGTGAAATTACTCCCGACAAAAGCTGGCTCTGCACTTCCCCAGGATCTGGTTCCAGACGCCAAGTGAGTGGTATCTTCCAGTTCAGGGACTTGGGACATCCTCGCCATCTTACCCCACTAATTCTCGCCAGGACCTGCCTAGGGGGGACCAAGGCCACCACCCCGCTCTCCAGATCTGATGCCATGGGAGCAGCCCTACAAATCACCCCACTCTCACCAAGGCAGGGGCAACCTACAGCCTGGTATTACCTCCCAGCAGCTCCAGCTGCCCTCCTGGTGTCCACTGGGGACGTGCCTCATGAAAGAGGCTGAAAGGGCCACTATTGGAAGGGAGATGGGGAAGAGGTGTCAAACTCTACTAATGATGTCACCCTCAGGCCCAGCTCTCTTGCTCTCTTGCAAATACTAGTGGCTCGAGCCTAGCATCATCTCATGGAAGTAGAGTCAGATACCTGGGGTTGGGGTTGGTCCACTGTTGCCCTTCTGTAAGATGGGAGCACAGAGCTCTGCTGAGAGAACGAAGAGAAAAGGGCACTCAGAGGTTACCTTAAAAATGCCACACAAGCACCCCAAATAGATCCCCAACGCAGGGTGCTTCTGTTACAAGAGAAACAACCTTCCACGCTGGGAAGATGTTTGGGCAAGCTACCTCCTGTCTACGACTTGGAGGTGTGCAACGCAAGAGCAGTCATATGGACAGGGAAAAGGAGACCCCCCCCCAAGCTCAGAGGTACTGTATCAGAGATCACCAGGGAATCGGTCCCCAGCTGGGATCTAATTCCCAGACCTGTGCTGCCTTTTCTAGTGAAGATGAAGGAAAATCAAGATTTTTCAGAGGGACACTGGCAAGTAAACAGACTGGGCAGGAGCTGACCATCCTGGGACATTTCAGTAGCTCTTAATAATGGCTACAAAGAATTAGCCAAGCAAGCATCGTACAACCTCTGGAGCTGCAGATCTGCCAAATACATTTTTTCCCCCTTTTTAAATGTTTTGTGACAGTTTCAGAATTGCTGTCCTTTATCTCGCTCTACCTCCTCTCCCAATAAGTACTCTGCCAGGTTGCTGCATCATCCACAACAGTCTATAAAATTCTCTTCTGCTGCAATATCTCCCCTGTCCTTTGGTTCAAGGCATGAAACTTATGAAGTATTTAAAATAGCAAAGTACTCATCTAAGGCTGTTAATGCCCCAGGTACTCCTTTATTTGAAGTATCTCAGTGTTTCTCTGCAGAAACTACTCTGCTAAATCACAAGGAGGAAGCATCAGCCGCATGTCTGAAAGCAGAAGAGGGGAGGGAGAGCTGGAGTGGTCCCTCCCAGGGCGGGAGGCGAAGAGCTGTGCAAAGACAAGGCCATGTTCTCTTTGGACCATTCGTAAGTTGGAGGCAGGGGGAGATCTGGTGGCCGGGCAGTGCTGCAGGTGACTGCTCACCCCCTACCTCCCACGTCCAGGTTGTCCTTGCAACATCTGCTGTGGAAGGCCAAGCCCTTGCTCTCCAACCCCTGCTTTCCAAAGGGCTTCTGCTCATCCCTGGCACAAATACAGCTAATATTTAGGTCACATGCAGCACTGCAGTTGCTCAGAAGCAAAACAAGCCTGGTTTTAAAATGACTTATTACAGGCCTCCAATTTAAGCAGTTTTTCTCAAGGCCGTGAGGGACAAGCCCTTGAGTAAAGTCTGGGAAGAGGAACGGCTTTAATCGGTACCAATCTGTCGGCGTTCCCTTTGCAGGAGGCGTAGGGGTGTATCACCGAAAATCCGGGAAATAACACTCTCCAACCACAGGGATGAGGTTAGAAAGTCGGCACTACTTTATTGTGGCGTTGGGCACATGGGGGATCGCTCCTCCTTTCATGCACACCAACGATTTTACACAGCACATATTTATTTGGCTAGCCACTACATATTCATTAACTAGCCGCAAACTCCCTGCCTATTTCCAGGAGCTTTATGCATATATTAATCACAAAGCTGTGCATTCATTATACACATTATGGGGTACTCCGAGGGCCCCTGGTGGTTGTTTAAGAAATCTCCCCTTACTCTTTTTTCCTTTTATGGTAGCATGTCATTTAAAGACAACTCTTGCAGTTTGACAAGGAAGCCCCCTCTCCAGCTTGAACAGGATGGTCTCAGCAGACAAACAGACCGGGTGGCGCCCTTACGTAAACTCAAAGTCATTTTACTCTCACCACTATGTATCAATTCTCCCCTTTGGAAGTACATAATAACTTATTATTTACTTCCATATTGTACGCAAGATGGCAGTCTTAACGCATCCGCCTATCATCAACCCGGTTATTATTATAATTAGAATTAAGATTGGATTTCAGATTAGATTAGACCACCATCCCGATAAAGAAATACCGAGGTTCCTGAATATTGTCTTTACCCAATCTGCCTGAAGGTTTTCTTTAATTTTCCTGCTAGCGGCAGCTACCTTTTTAATTCTTTCTAATTGTTCTTTAAGAGGTTCCATTACATTCGGAATGTGGATACAACAGTTTTCCGGATCTTCTTGTATATATCCACATAGTCCACGTTCTCGGCCAAGAGTAAATCTAAGGCTTGTCTGTTTTGAAGGGTCATCTTAGAAGTGCTTTGAGCGTGTTGATTCAATTCCCACAGACTGTTCTGCGTAACATTTGCTAATACCTCCACCTGTCCTGTTAGATTATCTATAGCAAACCTATTGCATAAACTCCCCAAAAGATTGGGGGGGGCTGAAGATGGATCCCAATACCCAAGCAACAACGGTTCCCGCACTAGGTTGTTTCCAGCCCTCTTCCTTAGTTCGGTCCTGTTTTACCAAGCCATTTGAAACCGCAGTGATGGGATTCTTCCTCCACAGAGGACATAGGGTCAACAATCCTAGAGTGAAGAAGGGTTGTTTTTTTCCATTAAGGGGTAGATGAGTTGTCCAAGTTCCATCTCCTTTTACCCATACTGTGTGACCCATAGCTGGGAGTACCTTCTTTTTACAATTAATCGAATTGTCTCCCGTCCGTGTCTGGTTGATAGAAGTGGTCAGATTCCTGCAAAGGCAACCTAACCTTAAAGTTCACGCTATTGGTCCAATTTGTTGTATTTCAAGATCACTAGAGGTGCAACTAAAAATGTTAGTAGAGTTTAGCATGGAGTTTCCTAGTTTCTTTCTGGCTCCTTCTAGCAAAGGTTGCTTAATAGAGGATAAGTTTGCACCTACTTCCCCAGCCCACTCTGAACACCAATCTGCCTTTTGACTATAATGCCATTCTCCTTGTTCTGAACTTTTCCATATAGAGGTTAAATCCACTCCCCATGGCACCTGAGTACATTCATATGAGGTCTAATCACCTCCTGATTGTGAGTTAATTGACCTCTTCTTTCTACCGTATAAACTGCTATACACATTTTCTGCGTTCCAGCGTAAGTCCTCACCATTGGGTAACCCATCCTGTTGAAAACCATCTGGGCAAGAGCTATCCTTATTCTCTAGTATGTTCCATATCATCTGTTCTCCAGTGGGTGGAATACTTAATCCCTGACTCCAACATGGAGTTCTGTTACTATAGTATACTGTTTGATCTCGCGGGACTTGAATAATTTGCACCCCACTGATATTGTGGATATTGTTCCACATTCTAGAGAGGTTAAAAGTTAATACGCCCCATTTTAAAGGATGGCTCACTGAATGGGGTGATGGTAGGCATGCAGTAAGGCTACTGATATTGTGCATGCTCCAAAATGACTGTAATAATTGTAAAATCACATTATCCCTTGCCTTGGTTAGTCCAAAAATACAGACTATTATTATTAATTTCATGCTGTCCGTCTGAGTTTTAGACATAATGGATCACCAGGTGATGGGTTGGCAACAGTCCACTTCATCTGCTGTGGAGCTAGTTTCGTTCAACTGCGGTGACTCAAGGAATCTATTCTTTGCACCTTGACAGCGGTGTGGGTGGTCAACAATACTTGGTATGGTCCTTTCCACTTCTCCCACAGGGGCTCATTGCTCCACATCTTGATGTATATCCAGTCTCCAGACTGGTGAGGATGGACAGTAACTGCCAGGGGAACCGGAGCAGACTGGATGACATACCTGTGAAGGCAAGACAAAAACCTTTCCCAAGGACATAACATAGTCTTTTAGCTTTTTCTCCCCAAGGATGTGTACATCCTCTCCCCCCCCCCCCCCGGCCCGTGGTTGTCTGATAGGGTCTCCCATACACTATCTCATATGGGCTCAGTTTTTCTTTAGAGTTTGGTCTTATTCTTACTCTCAGTAAAGCTAATGGCGATGCATCTGGCGATTTTAAATGAGCTTCCTGACAAATCTTACTCTTTTTTTTTTAAACTCTGATTCACCCTTTCTACTTTCCCACTAGATTGAGGCCTCCAAGGTGTATGTAAATCCCATTTTATCTCAAGGACCTTTGATAGTTTTTGTACTATTTCCGCTAAGAAATGAGACCCTCTATCTGAGGTACTCCAAATCTAGGAATTATTTCCTTTAGTAAGGTTTTTACTACTTCCCTAGCCTTGTTGGTGTGACAAAGGAAGGCCTCTGGCCATCCTGAAAAGGTGTCTACCAACACCAACAGATACTTGTACCCATTTTGTCTTGGTAATTCAGAAAAATCTATCTGCCAGTAATCGCCTGGGCAGTTCCCTTTTTTCGTGACTCCTGGTGGAGGACATTTGTATTGATAGGGGTTATTTTGTAAACAAAGTTCACATTTCTTTACAATACTTTTGACTATTCCACTCATTCTTACACTTAAAACTTGGTATTTTAAGCTTTCAATCATTGCTTCCGTGCCCCAATGTGTTGTCTGATGAATCTCTTCCGCTATTTTCCTCATAAGATTTTGGGGAACAATCACTTGTTTGGTGGGTGTTACCCGCCATCCTGTTTGATTCTTGGTTGCTTTCAGTAATTCAGCTAGTCTTTCGTCCTCTTCCTGGTATATTGGAGCGCTGTCACTCAAGTCCCTATATTTTTCTGGTATCACTAGGAGAAGTGCTCCCTCAACTGCATCTTTTGCAGCCTTGTCCGCAAGTCGGCTTCCGTTGTTTACAGGAGTGTTACCATACTGATGCGCCTTACAATGCGTTATGTCTATCTGTTGAGGTAGCTGGACTCCATTCAACAGGTTCATGATGGTTTGTCCATATTTGATGGGAGACCCTTGAGAGGATAGTAACCCCCTTTCTTTCCAAATTGCCCCATGAGCATGGACGACTTCAAATGCAAATTTAGAATCAGTCGAAATATTGACTCTTTTGCCTTTTGAGAGTTCTACTGCTCATTGCAGAGCTATCAGTTCTGCCTTTCGAGCTGAGGTATTAGGAGGCAGAGCTTGTGCCTCAATTACCTTCTCTTGGGTAACCACAGCGTACCCAGCCTTCCGCTTTCCATCCCTCACAAAGCTGTTGCCGTCAACAAATAATTCCCAGTCTACTACCTCAAGTGGAATATCTTGAAGGTCTATTCGGCTGGTGTGCACCTGTTCAGTGATCTGGAGGCAGTCATGTACAAGTTCTTCCGCTTCTCCCTGCCCAGCCAAGAACATAGCTGGATTGAAGGATGTTGTCATCTTCTATTCAACGTCTTCTTGCTCAAGCAGTATAGCCTGGTGTTTCAGGATCCTGCTAGGGGACAACCAATGATTTCCCTTTTGTTCAAGCACAGCCGTCACTGTATGTGGTACAAACACCAACATCTTTTGTCCCAGAGTTAGTTTTCTGGCTTCTTGAATCAATAGCACTGTTGCTGCCACTGCCCTTAAACAGGGTGGCCATCCTTTGCTCATGTTATCCAGCTGTTTGGAAAAGTATCCCACGGGTCTCTCCCAGGATCCCAATTTCTGAGCGAGTACTCCCAAGGCTAGGTGGGACCTCTCATGAACAAACAGTTCAAAAGGTTTCTCTAAATTTGGGAGTCCCAATGTTGGAGCTTTCATCAAAGCAACTTTTAATTCTTTGAATGCTTTTCAGCACTCCAGCGTCCGGACAAGGATCTCTCCTTCTCTGCTTACAGTATCATATAACGGTTTAGCAAGGAGTCCAAAATCAATTATCCACAAGTGACACCATCTGGCCATCCCTAGAAAGGCTCTCAGCTCTCTTTCAGATCCTGGTTCAGGAGTCTGACATATTGCTTCTAGTGAGTAACTCTTGCTGGGCCGGATTGTTCGGGTCCCACGTAGGATCCATGGGTGGAAAATGGTCATTTACTGTGCCTTGTTGTCCCCCTTGCACATGAATCCTTTCTGCCTCTTCCTTGGCTTTTGCTGATACTACGGTCCTCTCATCTAGTGACAATAATGTGTCCATTATGACCTGCAGATCATTCCAGTCTGGGTCTTGCATTCTAACAACTGTTTCTAATACCTTAGCTACTTTGTCAGGGTCCTCCCTATAAGTCCCAACTCCTTCCGAGATCTCAAATCGATTACTGAAAATGGTACCTTAACAGTTATTGGTCTGTTGGCTCCTACTGCCTGTCTCAGGGGTGCCTGAATTACTCTAGAAGGTCCCTTTCTGGTTCTTCCTGCAATAGGACTAGAGCCCTCATCCCCTCCGTATTGTCCCTCTTCATCTGAACTACTGTCTTCCTCTGAGTCACGACCCACCAACCTATGCCCCGTGCATCTAGTTTACTCATCGCTCCCATTCACCCCCCTTAGCTCCTGCCTGTCCCCAACTCCAGGGCCCACTAGCATTTCAACATCTTCTTCCTCGCCCTGTCTATATTTAATACAGCGCTTCCCTGCACTAAAGGCCGAGCAACACCACTTAGGGGCCCTTTCATCCTCCTTTTCTAATGCGAGAACCATAGGATCTTTTGGTGTAAGCATACCATCCTTCCACCGTTCAGGGTGTTTTCGCAGTGTAAAGAAAAGATCGATATAAGGCATTTCGTCCCATTTCCCCTCCCTTTGACAAAACAACATTAACTGTAAAATGGTGTTATAATTTACAGTTCCATTCAAAGGCCATTTTTCATGATCTTCTAGTTTATACATTGGCCACCAATGATTACAATATTCCACAAGTTTCTTTCGCATCAAGGGGTCTCCCCCCAACTGTTTCCAATATTTCAACACGCAACCTAACGGAGAAGTTTTTCACAACCTTCCTTCGGTCAACTGTCCCGTTCCCATTATTAACAAGGTAGCAGTTCCCAAAACAATATGAATACCTTATTCTATACTCCAGGCAACCCCGTAATTGCATATAGAATTTCCTAAGACCAGTCCCCTATTCCCTTAAAACCTGTAAATAACTCAACCCTGCGTGAATTTTCCATCACAACTTATGGATAAGTCAACAACCCACAAGTAATGCCTTTTACTTTACCCAAAGACCAGGCGAGAGACCTAACGGACCAGGGAACGGGAGGATCTCCCCAAAAATACTCCGGTGCGCACTGGAGTCCTCATGATTCCGTTGGTCCGCGACGCCTCAGACGCAGAGTCCTGCCTGGGTCGCCAGAAATCATCACCAAAAATCCAGGAAATAACGTTTTCCAACCACAGGGATTAGGTTAGAAAGTCGACATCACTTTATTGCAGCACCGGGCGCATGGGGGATTGCTCCTCCTTTCACACGCACCGGAGCCGGCGGTGGCAGCGAGCGCTGCCCAGCCCCAGGCAAGCACAGGAGCTCAGGAACGAGCTCCATGGCTGCTCCAGGGGCTTGGGAAAGGCAGGGTGAGGGGGCAGGTTTGGGGTTAGGAAAGAAGGTTAAAACTCCTGTGTTTTGGGGGCCGAAGAACAGCTTCCGGGGGCTGTTTTGGGGGCTCCATCTCCATTCCTGATCCCCCCAAAACAGCCCCCGTAAGCTGTTTTTGAGCCCCAGAAGTTCAGGATTTGCCCTTCATTTTTAAGTCCTGCATTTGGGGGCCTCATAAAGCATGTTTTGGGGCTGTTTGGGGGGGCTCAGAAATGGAGTCTCAGTCCTGCCTTTTGGGTGCTCAAAAACAAGCTCAGGGGCTGTTTGGGGGGCTTGAAAAACAGAGGCTGAAGGGGCTGGTTTGGGGCTTAGAAAGGGAAACTAAATCCTGCGGTTTTGGGGCTCAGAGACAGGTTCAGCAGGCTGCTTTGGGGGCTCAGTCTGCATTTGTGAGCCCCCAAAACAGCCCCTAAAGCTGTTCTTGAGCCCCCAAAAGGCAGGATTTAGCCTCCGTTTCCCTGACTTTTCCCCTTTCTGAGAATATTTGCAGTCTTCTTACTCCGTGGTTTCTCCCATTGCTGCTGCTTCAGCAGCCAGACGTGCTGGAGAGCTCCAGATTGGACGGAGAAGGGGAGTATCCAGAAGGATCTTTGCAAAAAAAACAGGAGGGGGGGAGAAGGGGAAGAACAGAGGTCTTTTTCCCACAAAGGACTGCTCCCAGTCCCCTCACCCTGCCTTTACCAAGCCCCTGGAGGAGCCACGGAGCTCGTTCCTGAGCTCCCCCGCTTACCTGGGGCCAGGCAGTCCTCGCTGCCGCTGCCACCCTGCCACCCCACAAGAATAAAGCTAGGAATACCACTGAAAGGAAAACTAAAATCATAATTCAAATATTAACATAAAGGCTGTAGAATTAGTCACACAACAGTAGAAATACGCTAGAACAATAAGACTAGAAATATTAATAGAACAGAAGACAATAGAAAAGCATTGGCAGAAAAATATTAATAGAAATATTAATAGAATAATAGGAAAATGAAAAACAATTTTTGTGATAAATGAGAAATATTCATAAAGGTATATTATAAATATTAATAAAAGGAAACTTGACCATTAGTAACATTAAATGAAAAGGAAATGTTAATTAAGAGGGTAAGGTTAGTCAAATGATGTAAATATTCATGAAACAAATAGAAGACTATTAGGAAAGACAAATTGATAGAAATATTGAAATAGAAGAATATTTAGTATTAATATTAGCTGTATCGACACATTCCAGGCATGTTCCTCAGGTACCCTGTATTTTTTCCTCCTCCCCCTTGCCCCCAAAAGGACCCTTTTGATGGCATTTTGGTGCTTGTTTTGCACTTTCTTGACCCAAAACATGTCGGAGATGGTGTGGACATGAGGGGAATGGGCGAAAGGTTGTGGGATGGTGTCGCGGGACACCCCAAATGTTGGCAAAGCCCTTCCTCAGTGAGGGGAAAAGCTGGAGCGTCCCTGCGGTGAGTGCAGAGACGAGTCCCTGTGTTCAGGCCTTGCAGCCCCCCCAGATCCCTCTGGCATTTTGCACCCCCAGGATCCCTGCTCCCAGCTTCTTTTGCCACCCGCATCCCCCTTTGACCTTTCTGCGCCCTCCTTCGGGCTTTTTTGTGCCCCCCAGATGCCTCCTTTTCCCTTTATTCACCCCCGCCCCCAGCTCCCCTTTTTTCCTCATTTTGTGCTCCCACATTCCTCGATTGTATGTTTGCGTACAACCCCCGGGTGCCTCCATTTGGCTTCGCGCTCCCCAGATCCCTGCTTTCAGCTTTTTGTGCCACCCACCACCCCTCTTCCACCCTTCCTTCACATCCAGGTCCCTCCTCTCACCCTTCCTGTGCCCCCCAGAGCCCTCTGTTTAGCTTCTTATGCCCCTGAGGTCCCTTCTTTTACCTTTGGTGCCTCCCCAGGGCTCTTCCTTTCGCTCTTTGTGCCACTCTCCATCCTCGTGGGCTCCTCAGACTCCTCCACGGGGCTTCCTGATGCCCTCCCACATCCCCCCTTTCACCTTTTTGTGACCCCCAGATCCCTTTGTCATGCTTTTTCTGAACCCCCAAGAGACCTTTCATGCTCTCCACACCCCTCCTTTAGGCTTCCTATGCTCCCCTGAGCTCGACTTGGCTTTTGGTGCCACCCTCAGACCCCTCCTTTTGGCTTTCTCTGCCCCCATACACCTCCAGAAAGAACCTCAGCTCTGAAGAGCACTTCCTTATGGCAAACTCCAAATGGAGTGGGGAGAAATCTGGACCCACCTTGAGCTTTCCCCCAGCCTACTCCCTGGAAGCATGAATTGCTTCCCTCTTATCCAAGGAATTTAAGCAATAACTGTGATATAAGAAAGAAGATGCGGTTAAAATCATGATGTACCTGGATATAAGGGCTGTGCGCATACCCAGAGCTATGCTGTCATCAAGCCCTGACTGCTCCAGGAACGCCCCACCTAATCTCTGCACAGAAGAGACAATGAACACATTTGAGGAAATGGACTGGTTTAACAGATTAAAATTTTAGGTTGATTCCCAATAGAAGACCTACTGCTAACTAGCTTCACAAGAAAGCAATAGTCTACTGCAGGAGCAGTCTTGGCCACACTCCTCCTGAGCTGTCCTGCTGCCAAGACACACATAGCTTCAGCGGTTCCCCCCACTCCCCAGCGCCAGCAGAGCACCCCGCAGCACTTCCACACAGCAAGGCATTGGCCACCCGTGGAGAATTCAGCTGGCYGGACTCAGCCCCTCTCCCCCCTGCTCYTGGCAGCTCCACACACTCCTTTCACACAGTTTGTGCTCAGTTCCACAAGTGGCTCTTTTGAGTCGTTCCCTCTAAAGCCTTCTGCAGAACATGTTCGGCATCATCAGCAGCATCAGACAGAAAATTCCTCAACAGAAAGAACGTGCTGGGGAAAGAAATTGCTGCAGATGCCAGAGAGCCTATGACCCACCCGACTACAGGGATGACTTTTAACACAAGCAGAGGATATTGCACAGCACTCCCAATGCTTTTGGTCAACAGCTTAATTACAACATCCTTGGTTATTTCATGGTCCAGGGGGGTCTTTATGACAGCCTTCAGCTCTTCGACAGGCTTGTTCACCTGTTCTGCAAGCTTCTGGAGGGATTCCTCAGACAGGCCAAAGGTCCGGCAGTACTCTTTCAGGGATGTCACCAGGATTGCAATGTCAACAGAGGTAGAGAGACCAGGGATGGGAACAGCGGATGCTCCACATGACGTAAGGCTTTTCAGCCAGACATACTTCATCAGCTCCTTCTTTTTCTGTCTCAGGACCTCCTTGGAAGTGATGGCCAGGGGCCGTAGGAAGCTGAGTTTCTTCTCACTTGGCAGATCATCCAGGAAGGTTTGCAGCAGTATGGGACCATCGTACATCATGCTAAAATCATCCCTGCAGACAAGAAAGACTTGAGGGGACCTTATGCCCAGACGTGCCAGGTTCCTTTCACAGTCCTGCCTGATGCTAGCCAGGAGTGCCATCTCATCATATCGCTGTGGCCGGATCCCAGTAGCTTTCTTCCCTTTTGCCTTCAGGACTCCCTCCTCATCGTACAGTCTTCGCTCATTGCTCACGTCCTGATCCACCTTGGAGCGCACAAAGTAGAAATGCTTCCCCCGAGCCTGAATCTCCTCTGCAAGAGTTGCATCATTGTATGTGAAACGGCTGGAGGAGATGATGATGAAGAAGTCATAGCGGTCAAACTGCACCT
>NW_020450835.1:0-3438 GCF_003343035.1 Apteryx rowi | reverse complement strand
GCAGGCTCCACTTGCTTCCACCACTCATGCCCCGAGGACACCACCCAGCCCCTCGCTCCCGCACACCTCCGCAGCAGTACCTGGCGCCTGGGCAGGGGCGCCCAAGGCAGCTCTCACCCCTCCGCRCAGCAGCTGAGGACCAACAAAAGGCTCCTGGCTGGCCCGCACCAGCCCTGTGCTCCTGCTCTCCTGCTCTCCTGMGTTTAAATGTTCAGCCCAGGTGTGACGTGCAGCCAAGAGGGCTGGCTTTGCGTTTAAGGAGGCTCCTGAGCAGCCAGCAGCTGGAGGTTGCTCCCCAAAGCCAGGGGAAGTGAGCTCGGCTGGCAGGGAAAAAGTCTTCCTGCTGGCTATCGGCAGGTTCTGCAGCACGGCAGGAAGGGCAGGAGGGAGCCTGCGGGCACAGCCGGCTACCCCTGCTGCTCCTGCCACGCGGACTGAATTCCCCCCCCCCCCCCAAAAAGCCTGTGCCCACTGCTGCTTCTCCTGTCACTGTCCATCCTTACGAAGACAGGGCTCTCCGCTCGTCTCTAACTCCCCTGTAGGTATTGGGAGAGTGGGATTAGATCCCCACGAGCTGGAGCTTCTCCAGGCTGCGATAGAGCCAACTGCTTCAGCCTTTCCCATAGGCAAGTTCTCCAGCCCTCTGTTCACCTTGGTGGCCCTCTGCCAGACGCTCTCCCATTTTGCACCGTCCCTCTTGAACAGGGCCGACCGAGACTGGACACGGTTGTCCCGGTGTGGCGGAACAAGCGCCCAACAGCGCGTGATAATCCCGTCGCTTCACCTGCTGGCCACACGTGGTCACCGGTGCCGCCCAGGACACCGCGTGCCTTCCTCCTCCCTGCGGGGAGGGGAGCGCTCAGCCCTGGCACGTGGAACAGGCCTGGGCTCCGCGGACGCCTGCCCCTGGGGCCAGGGAGAGAGGCTCCGCGCCCGGCGCCAGGCACCCTCTTCTCGCAAAGGCGTCTCCGGCAGGGCGCCGTGAGGCCACGGGCGCAGAGCAGCCCTGGGGCGAGGCTGCCCCCCTGCCCCTGCTCCGCACCGGTGCCAGCGGAGCCCGCTCCTCGTCGGGGTCGCGTGGGCGCGGGGGAGCAGACCCGCGGGGCCGGGCGCTCAGCCCCCCAGGCCCTTGGCGGGAGGGCAGAAGCTGCTCTCGTTGAAGGCCCTCCCTCTGCCGCCAAACCCTGCGGGGCTGCGGCGGAGCCGGGCGCAGACGGCACCGGGGCTGATGCCTCACGTGACGGCGGCCCAGCCCTTCTCGTCGGCTGTCAGCCTGCTGCGGCTCGTAGCGACCACGGAGCCAGAGCGTCCTTAACGGGAGCGCCCGGGCGCAGCAGACCTGTGCGGTTCCCGCAAGGGCACGCAGTCCCTCCCGGGCCGAATAACCTCCGGGCGACGCTCCGAGCCCCCGACCAAAGGCCGGAGGCGTTGTGCCTGCCGGAGAGCGTGTGTGTGCAAGGGCACAGCGGGAGCCGAGCTGGGAGGCCGAGCAGGGGGAGCTGCGGCGGAGCCAAGCGCAGCCCTTGCGCGTGCCCTGACGGCACCTGAAGCTGGGCAGATAGCTCCTGCCTCTCCGCCGGGCTGCAGCTGTGAGGAAAGCGACTGGATCTGAAGGGATGAGGTTTTTAATCCCGGCGGGAAAGCTGCTTGCACCATGCAGGCACTGTGTGTGACAGGTGACTTAGCACAGGCCTTGCAGTTTCTGAACCTCCTTCTCTAGGAGGGGAGAACAGGCCCAAGGGGCTTCCTGGGGAGGAGACCCGGCCTGGTCACCACCGCAGCACGCAAACGACGGACAAGGAGCCCGTGACAAGGAGTCGGTGCTGTGCGGAGCAGCCTGGGGTGTGGGCTGCCGGGAGCAGGGCTAAGGTTTTGCTCACAAGAAAGCAACAGTCTCGCGCCACTGACGTGGGACCGGGAGAGCGACGCAGGGCTCCCGGCCTGCCAGGGGCCAGTGGGGATGCCTGGCTGTGCTATAAAGCAGCGTTTGGGACTGCAGATTGCGACGGAGAGGACGCCAAAGGGGCGCCCGTCCTCGGCCGGGGACCCTTTCCCACGGCTTGCCTGAGCTCTTCTCCGTCGCCTTCCCGGCAGCAAGGCAAACTCGTCCCCAGGCCACCCGGGGCAGCCAGAACCGCTGCCCTCAGCTAAGGGCTGCGCCGAGGAGACACCCAGAGCGGGAAGAGGAGGCACAGCCCACCCCGAATTGGACACAAAGCCAGCACCCCCTCAAAGCCAACAAAACCCCACCCCAGGGGAGGAAAGCAAAGTCCTTCCAGCCCCAGGCCAGGCACTCCCCTCCACATGTTTTCGCTCTTGCAGGTTCTTTCTTTCGCTTTCTCTGTAGGCAGGGCTTGGGCAATACGAGGGTGATGGGCTCAGAGGCCTGAGAGAGCGAGCAAGCGCGCGAGCGAGCTCCTCTCTGCCTCTGCAGGAGTAAGGGAAGGAATCGGCAGAAGGACCCACAGTCAGCGGCTGTCTTTGGGAGAGTGTGTCTAGTGGGGAAGGGGAGAGCCCCTCCTTGCTCTCCCTCCGCTCACGTCCCCTCCTGCTTGGCTGGGAGCCCCTGTGTCGCAGAAGGAGCGATGCACTCCACTCGTAAGAGGGAAGCAGCGCTACGTTTATTGCGGTAAGACAGCGACTTAACGAAGTTCAATCGTAAATAAGAATGATTTAACGAGGTTCGATTGGCAAGGTTCACTCAGTTATTTACTGCATGAAGGACAAGGTCAGATGCATGCGCAACAGAGACCCTCCCGTTGAGTCACGAGGTTCAGAAAGGACCCCCTTGCTTTCTAAACTCCTTCGGAGAGGAGCCTGGGTGCAGCTGGATCTGATCCTAGTCCCAGACTTGGTCAACGGTTCRTGTCTAAAGGAGTGTGTGCGCAGGAATCTCTCTCGTTGAGTCACGAGGTTCAGAAAGGACCCCCTTGCTTTCTAAACTCCTTTGGAAAGGAGCCTAGGTGCAGCTGGATCCAGTCCTAGTCCCAGACTTGGTCAACGGTATATGTCTAAGGGAATATGTGCACAATTAATCAGAGATATAGCTCATGAAAGTTTCATAAAGTTCAGCATGCTATTAATCACTTACTGAGGATCTGTCGTGGGTAGGGAATCTCTCAGCCTCGAGGAGTAACCTTGAGAGGCATCCCTGCTCAAGAGGAGGTTCTGCAGTGCAGCCCGCTGCTGTGCAGGAGAGCTCCAGGGGCTCTGGGCTGCCCCCTAGTTATGGGGAGGGGGAGATGATTGACTCATAGTCATATGATGAGGTTCTCCAGAGCCCTGTCAAGGCGAGTCTCGAATATTGCTGGGGACGGGGAGTCCACCCCTTCCCTGGGCATCCTATTCCAACGGGGAAGCAAAGGAGAATCAAGAGCAGCAAGGCTAACTTCATTTTACTAATCACTGCCACCTTGAGATAGAACAAGGAATGAAGTC